>NC_134406.1:228335683-228635683 GCF_038048845.1 Mixophyes fleayi | reverse complement strand
TCCCCACCGAGGAAAAAAAAAAGTCAGTTGAAAACCAGCATAGGTCTTAAATGCAGTCTGATAATAGTTCAGACAATGTAATAGGTAAAAAGTCCAACCAGAAATAATACTTTAAAACCGCAAATGAAGCATAAAACCTCTTATGCGTTTCTCCACTGCAAAAATGTGGTTTTAAGTTTGAGTTCTGTATGGACTTATTACCACCTCACTACCCCACAGCTGTAATTAAAAGAGTTTTATTGGTAACACCGTACAGTCCGTATTTACAAAGGTGAGCGGATATCGCTGCAAGAGTCTGCAAGCATTGAACGTTAGAGAACATCTCTGTCCAGAGTATTGCTAGAAAAGGACCTGCAGGTAAGAATATCCTGCTCATTTCTAGGGACTGATCAAAAAGGAGCCAGCAGGAGGAGTGATTTTCATTTCACACTAAGGGGCACATTTATCAATCTTATCATAAAGTGAAAAAATAGTTTCAATCCTTATCGCATTGATAAGGATCGAACTATTTCTCACATTTATGAAAAATGCATCACAGAAACAGCAGTTCCGATAAACTGCTGTTTATGTGATATTAAAATCACACTTACCCCGCCTCTTTGGAACGCGATGTCTATGGATCTCCTCCTGGTCATCTTCATTTTTCTTCACACTAGAATTGCGCATGTGCACAGACATCTCCGCTCTGTCTCTGCAACTATAGTTGCAGAGAGAGAGCGGTGAGTGACAGGGAGGGATCATGTGATCCCTCCACACATGCGCTGTCCAGCTCTGCTCTTAGAAGCAGAGCTGACAGCCCTGAACTCTTTCAATTATGATAATGTACGCCAGCTTCAGCTTCATGTCATGACAAGTTACAGAAATAAAACTTTTTTTTGGAATTTGTTAGATTGCAGTTGGGAGCAGTCACCATACTGTAGAATGGTGACTGCTCCCAAAAACGAAAAGGTATGCAAAGCAGCAGATATCCACAATATCTGCTGCGATGCACCCTTCTTAAATATGCGGAAGACACAGAGGGACCTGAATTTCACGGTAAGTGCACCATAGTGCACTATCATTATTTGTTAAATATGCCCCTATAGAAGGAATTGGAAGGTTGGTTACCATTGGTTGCCAATTAGCTGGAATATTGCTTTGTATACAAGAAAGGTCTGTTTTAAACTCATTTGCACTTTGAACTACATCAGTGGATTGTGGGCATCAAGAGCCTAGAATTTATTGAAGTATAAGTGGCTAAAGAACTAAAAGATCTTATCATTACTTTTTCAACCTGATTTCACATTGTCTGAACTATTATCAGACTGCATTTAACACCTATGCTGGATTTCAACTGACTTTTTTTTTTTTCTCTCTGTGGGGAGTGTGTAATATTGACTTTCGGGGGAGTGGCTCCCGGGATTGAATAAATAGTCATCCTAGAAATAATTTACAAGCGCTTTAAGAGGTGGATTTTTGTTAAATTCATTGCCTCAGTAGTACACTATATTATGCTGTCATTTGCGAAGACATTACCTATGATATTCATATTTCAGTTGATGAAGAACTACCACAAGTGGAGGAAAGAGTGCCCAGAAATTACCGCTGACCTACGTCCATCTTCTCTCCTTAACCTCTACAACGCTGGCTACCATGGGATTTTGAGGTCAAGAGATGCTTATGGAAGCAAAGTACTTATTTACAGGATTGGTAAATAAAATATAATATAAATGCTATATTCTCCATAGTAGTTTTCAATGTATAACAAACTTGTATAAATACGTGTGCCTGCAGAGTTTATAGATAATGTTTTCAATTGTTTTGTGAGTTTAATTATGAATCCATTATGAACTTTCTTACTGGTGACAATTCCATGTAAATCAGAGGTGGCCAAACAGTCGATTGTGATCTACGACTTGATTGCGGCCAGATGCTTGGTAGATTGTAAAATTAGATGCCTCACCACCACCACCGTGACGACTGTGCTCTATAATGAGGATACTACCGCTATTTCGGTTCTCAATTGTCCTGCAGTGAATCGGAGCATTTTGAACTTTTTCCATGTGAACTAATGTCTCCAACGTGGTTGCCATTTTAATAGCGAGCATGCTCAGATAAAGTTATGTAGAGGGAAAGTCATGAGTTCGACCTACCGGTTTGTTTTTGGAGTGTGGGAGGAAACTGGAGCACCCGGAGGAAAACCATGCAAATACGGGGAGAACATACAAACTCGACACAGATAAGGCCATGGTCAGGAATCAAACTCATGACCCCAGTGCTGTGAGGCAGAAATGCTAACCATTAAGCCACCATGCTGCCCATTATTATTAGTATTAGTATTACTTACATAGCGCCAGCATGTTCTGTAGCTCTTTACAATTGGGAACAATTGCAGTAATTAAAGAAGACTGGGTAAGAGGGCCCTGCTAGTGAGCTTAAAATCTATAGATCTCATGACTTAATTTTATTGCATAGGCCAACCGCCCAGTGCATACAGTTGAAAGATTTAATTAAAATGTATATGTTTGATGTCATTTTACATTTCATTCCCTAGTTGACCTAATAAATATTCCATTATGTACTATGGTAGATTGCAAAAGGTTTTCTTTCTTTAGAGTAGATCACAGAGTCCAAAATGTAAAGGAAGACATTAGAAAAATATTTGGTTCTTTTACTATCGCAGGGTGTATCAGTGCAAAAAAACAAAATTACATCACAGAGAAATGAAATAGATGCATATAAATTATTTAATGTTTTACAGAAAAGTGGGACACGCAACATTTTACCGCATATGAAGTGTTTCAAATAAGCCTCATAACATCTGAGCTTATAGTAAAGGAAGCAGAGACACAGAGGAATGGTATTAAGGCTATATTTGACCTACAGGGATGGCGACTAGCTCATGCGTTTCAAATCACCCCAACTATTGCCACACGGATTGCTGCAGTCATGACAGTAGGTGAAGATTTCTACTTCCTTTATTTAACTTTCTTTTAATAATGATATATTTGTTTATTCATTATTGTTTTATAGTTCAGTTGTCCATGACAAAAAGTGTGTTTTTTTTCATCATGACACCCCAAACCCCCTTTATTCATAGTTGCTGTCTCTTGCAGAATGTTAAGGAAATTCACAGATTATTTGGAGTCCTTCCACACTCCTGGGGCGTTGGTAATTCTCCATTTAAGCCTTCAAAGAGAGCAGGAGTATGTCATAATGACGCAACTCATGTCATCAATCCCTGATGCTCAGTTAGACGTACACCCATTTGCAATGCATAAAATCTGCAAATTTGTACTATGCATGCCCAGAATATTAGCCACACATATGCAGATTTGCTCTCATCTGACACTTTTGCCTGGTTGCAACCAGAGAAGCAGTAAGCGGGAAGGAATGTGCGGCTTCACGTAGGCTGAGTACAGTAAGGACGTTTCCATAATTGTGAACAGATGCAGACTCACAGTAGCCGTTTCAGTTGCAAATGTCTGAGGGTGCAAGTACACGCTGTTGACTTGAATCTGCTGCATCTGCCTAAAAACGCCTAACTGTACATGGCCTATGTTAGTCCTCCATCTTCTCTCTCCCCTATTGTGCCTCTCAAGTTGCATAGACCGTTGTGTCAGTTGCGAGTGGACATGAATTGTACGCAGTTGAGTTCAGTGGCGTAATGTCTGCTTCTGGGCACGCGTAGAGCATGATGCGCTACGCAAACGGACGGCCAAACATGAATCACGCCCAATGTTGGTATTTAATATATAGGGCTAGCTATAGTTTTTTCTGTATCTGCAGGCTATAACAATGTTTTTTTCTTTTTTTGTTTTAATAAATTAATGAATTAATTTAAGATCTTTAAATGTAAAGGCTGGTTATTACTGCTTATTTCTTCATCCACATTTTACTGTTTGTTGCTCTCGATCAAGTTCTCACTTCAGGGCTACTTTAGATTGTAGCTCTGTGCACCTGTCATTGAGAAATAATAGGCTGATAATGAGAAATAAAAACCCTTAGTTAACAAACTGACTCACAATTAGAGATGGGCGGGTCCGGTTCTCCGAGAACCGAACCCACCCGAACTTTGGGTATCCGAGTACCGAGCTGAGCAGCTCGGTACTCTCCCGCCCATTCCGAATCCAAATCGAGGCCGAACGTCATTGTGACGTCGTCGGATCTCGGGACTCGGTTCTCGCGATACTTCAACTTTATAAATACACGCCTCCACAGCAATCCATCGCCATTTGACAGAGGGAGAGAGCAGGGTGTAGTCATAGGCTAATTAGAGCAGGGACAGAGAATACCATATTGTTCTTGCAATTGCTCTAACCAAAATCGCTAGTGCAGAGAGGAGGATAGAGGTTTATTATTTTTTCTTCATATTTGGCACTCCCCAGCGCTTTTGGGGTGTCCCCCATAATTGTGCATTAATATTTCTGGCTGTCAAAAGTCATATCTGTCAGCATTATCTACTAAATAATTTGTAGCACACCTCAGTGTTTTTGGGGTTTCCTCCCTAATTGTGCATTAATATTTCTGGCTGTCAAAAGTCATATCTGTCAGCAGTATCTACTCAATAATTTTTAGCACTCCTCAGTGTTTTTGGGGTGTCCTCCCTAATTGTGCATTAATATTTCTGGCTGTCAAAAGTCATATCTGTCAGCAGTATCTACTCAATAATTTGTAGCACTCCTCAGTGTTTTTGGGGTGTCCTCCCTAATTGTGCATTAATATTTCTGGCTGTCAAAAGTCATATCTGTCAGCAGTATCTACTCAATAATTTTTAGCACTCCTCAGTGTTTTTGGGGTGTCCTCCCTAATTGTGCATTAATATTTCTGGCTGTCAAAAGTCATATCTGTCAGCAGTATCTACTCAATAATTTGTAGCACTCCTCAGTGTTTTTGGGGTGTCCTCCCTAATTGTGCATTAATATTTCTGGCTGTCAAAAGTCATATCTGTCAGCAGTATCTACTCAATAATTTTTAGCACTCCTCAGTGTTTTTGGGGTGTCCTCCCTAATTGTGCATTAATATTTCTGGCTGTCAAAAGTCATATCTGTCAGCAGTATCTACTCAATAATTTGTAGCACTCCTCAGTGTTTTTGGGGTGTCCTCCCTAATTGTGCATTAATATTTCTGGCTGTCAAAAGTCATATCTGTCAGCAGTATCTACTCAATAATTTTTAGCACTCCTCAGTGTTTTTGGGGTGTCCTCCCTAATTGTGCATTAATATTTCTGGCTGTCAAAAGTCATATCTGTCAGCAGTATCTACTCAATAATTTTTAGCACTCCTCAGTGTTTTTGGGGTGTCCTCCCTAATTGTGCATTAATATTTCTGGCTGTCAAAAGTCATATCTGTCAGCAGTATCTACTCAATAATTTTTAGCACTCCTCAGTGGTTTGCGCTCAGAATGGATTCAAAGCAGTCCACATATGATCTAAATGAGCAACCAGGTTCTGTCACCAGTCCTGATGTTAGTGTTCCCAGTACGTCATCTGGCCAAGGCGATGTCAAACAACAGAGTGTTTTCAAATTAGTGCAAAAAACAAAAACCAAAAAAAAATTTACTGTATTGAAGCGAAAAAGAAGTGTAACTGAGCAAAAGTTAAGTGACGATAAAAAAAAAATTGCAAGCATGCCATTCTACACACGCAGTGGCAAAGAGAGAATGAGGCCTTCACCTTTGGCTATTAGTGGCAGATCCCAAAAAGTTACCCAGCCTACAATTGGTGCACAACTACTGTTACGCGTCAAAGCCGAGCTGCAAGATAACAGTGAGGCATTACAGGAGAATATTTGCTCTGATTCACAAATGATAACAATCCCTGTGGAGAGTCCATCCAACAGTGGGATGTCTAATCGTGAGCATTCTGCTGATGTGTGCCTTAATAGCCCGAGTGTAGCCGGTGATACCCAAATTGAGGATGCCACTTTGGAATTAGAAGAGGATGAGGGGGAGATTTGTGTAGGCGACGAGGGCGCTAATGATGATGTTGATGATTATGATGCAGACAGATACCAAATTGCCTTTCTCAATTTCTATTTATATTCTAGATTATATAACGGCTGAATAGTTTTCTATTTTACTCCTAGTGGAGAGAGGATCTGATGCAGACAGATACCAAACTGCCTTTGTCCATTTCAATTTATATTGTACAGTATATAACGGCTGAATTTATTAGTATTTTATACAAGTGGAGGGGGGCCTAGAGAGACAGAAACCAAACTGGCTTTCTCCATGTCAATTAATATTGTACAGTCTATATCGGCTGGATTTTTTGGTATTTTATACAAGTGGAGGGGGGCCTAGAGAGACAGAGTGACCCCAAACTGTCTTTCTCCATGTCAATTAATATTGTACAGTCTATAATGGCTGAATTTTTTAGTATTTTATACAAGTGGAGGGGGGCCTAGAGAGACAGAGTGACCCCAAACTGTCTTTCTCCATGTCAATTAATATTGTACAGTCTATAATGGCTGAATTTTTTGCTATTTTATACAAGTGGAGGGGGGCCTTGAGAGACAGAAACCAAACTGGCTTTTTCCATTTCTTTACATATTTAACTATAAGTGTAGGGTGTAATATACATTCAAAGACGATGGCTGCATTGCCAATATGCATAGATGGAGAGGAAGACAATCTGTTTTGTGTGTAGAATAGGCCTACCAACGAAGAATTAAACTGTTTTTTTGGATGATTTATTACCTCAACAATTAGATTACTTGTCTCTAAAACAGTTGGAGCACTAAATTGGGTTAATTTAGGCCCAAAAACATGGATTTTCCCAAAAAATAGCAAAACAAAACCAAACAAAACCAAAACCAAAACCAAAACACGCAATGGCGGTTTTGCAAAACCAAAACCAAAACCAAAACACGACGGTAATCCAGATCCAAAACCGAATCCAAAACCAAAACACGGGGGTCAGTGACCATCTCTACTCACAATACACTTCTAAGCAGTACTGTATACATCATAGCTATCTTTTTCATGTTTTATGCTTTAGGTGGGGGAGGGGTCTTGTGTTTCGTATTTTTCCTTTGAATTGGGTGTGTCAAAAACACAATTGGTGCTAAACTATGAATCAAGTACAGATGAGAATGTTTTTTTTATTCCTATGCATTAGGAATGTGGTCTTGTGTGTATTTTGCTCAATTACCATTTATTTATGTAAGGGGTGTGGGTGTGTTTGCTTGTTTAATTTACTTTTTTATTGCTATAATGGCCATAAGTCTTATGGACTATTTTTCCCTTATGGAAGTGTATCGCATAAAGCGTTACAACGTTAGGCCCTGCGAGGTCACTAAGGGCGTGTCTAATTTAATGAGACTGGTGCTTCACATAGCATGGCGCAGATGACGCGGACAGCTTAGCCACACACACGTGGAAGTGCCAGCGTTGGCTATGTGAGCCTCACGTGGGGTACCAGATTCTATAAAGACTTTGGTTTCCCCACGCAGCCCTATTGCCACCGGGACCTGGGAGTAAGCCTAATGCCGCCGGTGAATGAAGAATCTGACCCCAGTGACTACTGAGCATGCGCAGCTACGGTCGCACATTACGATGGAACCCGGTGCTGGACAAAGACAGACATCTCAGCGGCGATGGAGTCCAAAGCTTTTCACAGCTTATTAAATTTGGGTCACATTACAAACCCCATAGAAGTCTATGGGAACTGCAGTGACCAGTGTTAGACAGGTTAAGACTTTGATTTCTCCTGCTTTAACCCCTTGATAACTTAGAAGAACAGCTGCAGATCTTTGGCTCCTGGCAGCTTAGTAAATAGACCCCCAAGTCTTGTAACTTCTAATAGAACCAGCAGTCCTATGCTGACCAGTCTGGTAGATTATTATCATCATAGTGGGGTACCCCAAGCTTCTACTTTCCCTAATATTGTGATAATCACCCAAAGATTGCCTAGTACTAGTTTTAGAATATGTACTGGGATTGGGGCTTCATGCTAATAATAACATGCAACAAAAATGTTTAAAAAATACACAGCATACCCCCCTATAAATTATATAATATTCCTATAATTCTATAATCAGAAATACAGACAAACATATACTTGTTATATAAATATATTTTAAATGAATACAATAAGCACCCTCTCCAATAAACTAGTTCACAAAATCTTTATTTAAAAAATTCTTGTCGTCTGTTCCTGATTTGACATAGTCCAGAGTGTGTTTTTATCACAGTCCTAAGAAGAAAACAAAAGCTAAAAGAACAGTGACAAGAAGGGAGTAGGTAGAACAGAGAGTAACCTGTGTCTCTCCTGCTACTGTGGAGCCATGTTTCAGCATGCTGGGACTTGTAGAACAGCTGGAGAGCCACAGGTTGCCAGTCTTGTATAAAAACCTGCCTTCCTTATTTATTTCTTAGGGAGTTTTCCTTGCCCAATATATCCCATAGTAACCAATTGCTGTCAGCTAGGTACAATATGGCATTATGACATCTGAAAATCCTGAGTACATAGTATAAGAGACATTGTGGCTACATGATATTAACTTTTATTTTATTCTTTATCTTTGTGTGTAATGTATTATCCTCATTTGACAAAAACATCTATTTGTACTTTTAGGATTCTTTCCCCCTTAAAGTTCGAGGAATACACCTTATAAATGAGCCACTGTTTTTTTATCCTGTCTATGCATTAATCAAGCCGTTTCTGCCTGAGAAAATGAAACAACGGGTGAGTGAGCTGAATAATTGTGTTTGATCTGGCATCAAATATATTTACATAAGTAAATAGAAAAGAGTATACATTGCACATGTTTTCACAAGAGTGGCTTTTGTCGATAGTGAAGTACAGTATTGAGCATAGCTCTTAACTCATGGGCCGCATGAGTTAGTATTTGTTACGGCCTGCAGGAAACAGGGAAGGGGGATCCATGATGCCAGGAAATGCAGTAGTATTTGTGTCCTAGGTCCCTCTATTACTGCTCTGTGCAGCATTGCATCAGGTCTTATTGTGGTGCTGGGGTGGTTAGTGTGCCAGTGAAGTCAGACAGTCTGCCAGCAAATCAGAATTAACCAGCTGCACTCTGAATCACTGCCAAACTGTCCCTGTACTGCGGCGCTTAGTCTCACAAGTGAGACATAAGCAGTGTATTGATAATATTGCAGAGTAGGGTAGTAAATGTGTTTTAGAGGAGGGGTGTATGTTAGCAGTAAGGGCGGAGTGCAAGTTGTACTACAGAGTAGGGGTGTGAGACATGCAACATGGTCATGACCCCTACATGGAATGGTCCAGTGCACAGCAGTTTCACGGCAGTGCACATGTTTGTCATACCTCCATAGAGGATACACTTTTTCTGTAGTAATTTATTTTACATTTTTAGGCAAATAAACACTTTAACATTGTTGTTTTGAATGGGTACAATCTCTCAATGAGGCCCTTGGACCACAAAAGTATGTTCACACCTGTTATAGAGCAAAACTAATTATATTGTCCTCAGAGTAAAACTTGGCTGTTACTAAATAACATAAAAAAAAACATATTTTTAAATCATACAGTGTTTTTAAATAGCTTTCAGTTCCATTGCATGTGTGACCAAGATATCCGGATCACACATGTGCATATCCCCTGAGACTGGCCAAGGGAAGCGTTAAGTTGACCTTTACCGCTTCAGGCTAGTATTGCTGGGGCAGCTGAGTTTGCCTATATGTTAATGATAAATTGCGCCAGTAAATAAATTTTTATTGGCGCTATAAGCATCAATAAAAACAATCATACTTATCATCGCATTTTGAGAAATATATACAAATTCCTGTTGATGCTTTTAATGGGATACCTTTTGGGTCGTCAAGGCACATTTGATAGCAGAAGTGCAATAAAGTGCGCAATTAAGATAATTTGTTTCCTGTGGGTTTAAACGTACCGCATACTTAAAATTGGTGCAAACCAACGGCGACTTGAAGTAAATGTAGTGATTAAAAAATGCAGGATTCTCATTGGCTGATTTAAAAACACAGAAATTTCGCCACCTGTGTAGGGGCATAGAGGACCACCGCACCGGACTTGTCAAGGCAACTGAAACTGGTCCTTAAAAGTCCAAATATAATACTAAGTGGGTACGTGGGCCTCATTATATTTGTGATGAGCAGGAGTCTTTGGATTCAACAGAGGTGTCATTAACCTCCTGGAGTGACACCAATATCCTGAATCACCTGAAATGACACACAGAAGACATGACAACACCAGTAAACCTATAGCACATTCAGAACATTTGAAGCATAGGGGAAAATAAATAAAATAGACACATAGCTGGTAGCCAGACCTCTGGCATTTCCCTGCTGTTAAACATTTCGGGGTATATTTACTAAACTGCGGAGTTTGAAAAAAAAATGGAGATGTTGCCTATAGCAACCAATCACATTCTAGCTGTTATTTTATAGAATGCACAAACTAAATGATAGCTAGAATCTGATTGGTTTTTCAAACCCGTCGGAAAACTCTCCGCTTGATACATTTACCCCCTGGTGAGAGAAGCAGATATATGCGCGCCACCTTTTTTCAGGGCGCTTAACACTTGCCTTAAGTGTCCGGAAATTGTTGGCTAACTATTGCACTATTAACTTGGAATGAGGATGCAAAATTACAGAGAAACTACATTTTATGGTAGTAAAATTGTATGAGCAAATGCATAAATGACACTACAAAATAAATTAAAACATGAACACAATGTTCACCTTGAAATATCCAGTAAAACAGGACAGAAAATAGAGTAAAATATACCATTGTAATATCTGAAACCAGGGAAAATGGACGAAAAAAGTCCATATTTCATTGCCCACGACTAAAAAATGCTCTGCAAGAATGTACACAGCTCCTTATACAAAGTAGTGTATGTAATGAAACATCTACATAATCTGTATACAATCTAAGTGTACAGCTCAGCATCATACAAAAATGGGAATATAGTTAATACACAGTAGAAATCAAATAGAATCTTAATATTCTGTGGAACAGCACAGCATAGAAAATGTAAACACTGTTCCGGCTCTTAAAGATAAATGAGCTATGTAAATAATGGAATGTGTATTACCCCCCCCAGCATCTATGGGTTGGATGATGAAATATTTATGTATTAAAATGATAATATATTTATTTTTATACTTTTGTAAACTCTTTTTTTTTCCTGAATATCTTACTTATACAAAGCATCCAAACTGAATATTCAGAACTGTTGCATTCTGAGGTTAATATGATAGGGCCTTACTTACATCGCAGTTTAATAAACACTGGTGACGTGTTTTCAATAACAGCAGTTTAGTAAATCTATGGTGGTGGATTTTTCCTCTAAAGCATGTGTGTCAAATAGTGATTGGGCACTATAACAGTGATGTCTCTAGTGAATGCTCTGTATATAGGTAATACGACCACTTTAACAGGGAGGATCACATAGTATGCCCACTACCATATATCCAGAAAAGCATAGGTTCGTTTCTGGAAAGTTTATGAATATTTATAAGAAATAAAATGAAAATAAAACATTATTATTAACAATAGCATCTTATGTCTTGCTCTATTTATTCAGATTCATTTGCATGGGAGCAACTACATACCAACTCTTCACCAGCACTTTTCAGAGAACATTCTCCCTCTAGAATACGGGGGAACAGGATCTTCACTTACTGAACTTTGTAGAGAATGGACTGATTGTGTCATGAATTCTGAAGATTACCTGCGCAGTATATCGGAACGCAAATAGGCAAATGTAATTCTCCCTGATTTGTTTTTTAGACACTTCTTATATACTGTGGAAACAGTCGTCAGCCAGTTGTTACGTTAATTGGTAATTTTATACTGTGAAATGTAGCTTCAGTACCAGAATTGTTAGAAAGTAGAGTATTTATCAATGTAAGTATTTGTCAGTAGACGGAGTAATGGTTTATAGCATATCTAACCTGGATATTTAATCTACAACTTTCTGGCTGAAGATTCAGGGGAACATGGTATCACTACATATCCTCAGGGGCTACATCCTGTTAAAGGAGCAATAATATATTCAGAGAGACCGCTTAATTAAATCAATTAGCACGTTCCCACTTTAACACTGTGGTGACATGACACAATGGTGCAATATATTGCATTCCAAGCTTTTTTAGGAAATAATTAAATAAGATGGAAGTTTGCACTCATTATTTCAGATGTTTATTGAATAGCATTTATTAATTGAATATGTGATTACACTGGTGCTATTAGGTCCTCTTGTGCCTTTATAGATATTTGTGTTGCTTGTGCAATTGTCATTTTGTCATACTTTGTCTGTAATCATGTCTGTGTTCAACACAATTTGTTTGTAATTTGCAGTCTTTGTTTTCCCGATGTCTGTTCCAATATTCTTTCTCTGTGCATTACACTATTATTCTTTTATTTGTGAATTATAGTGCTTTCTATTGTTTTGTTTTTTTACTAATCGGTTGGTTTAAAAAAAAAAAAAAAGCAACTCAGCTCACTCTCATTTTGTAAATGGGATAAAGAATACATATTTATGCTGCAGTCAATTGTAAGCTAAAAAAGTAAATTAATTAATGTATTCATGAATAAATAAGTAATAAACTGCATCAGATACTACAGAAGAAAAGCTTCCATAAATTCCGAATTACGTTATTAACACTTTACATTCCTCAATGGAAATAATAAATGATAAGCTGCTCTATTGTGTTAAAAAAAATGTTAGTTAATGAAGTTTAAAAATATATTTAAAAAATTGTTTAATCATCTCGGCAGTAATATATTTTTACATGTTTTGTACAAGACATTCCTCAAGTGCTGCTGATTGTTTCAGTATTTCCTCATTTTCCATGTCACGTCAATAGCAAAAGATAATAGGCACCTTGGAGTCTTAGCTTTGGATAATAGGAAGGTAAGCAAGCATTGTAATCAAGCGGTGGGAAAAACAAGTAGAATATTTGGTTGAATAGGAAGTTTTATTAGTAGCGGGTAGAGGCAGGTTGTATTGCCACTTTGTAGGTCACTGTTAAGACCTCACATTGAGTACTGTGTACATTTCTGGAAGCCCTATGTTCAAAATTGCATTAACAAAATAAAAATAAAAAAATCATAGAAGGGCTCTGAAATGGTACATTGGCAAAACGTATTGGGAACAGCATGTGAAGAGAACAGCTTAAAGAAGAGGAGGGACCGATGCGATGATATAAACATGCAAATGTATTAATCGATAGGCAGTATTTTTAAAAATAAGAGGAATTTCTAGAACAAAGGGACACACTTTGTAGTTGAAGGGAGGAAGACTGAGTGGATGATGGAATTGTCTCCCAGCAGTTGTGGCAGGGACTCATACAGTAGAATTCTAGAATACATGGGACAAACATAATACTATTGTTAAGACTTGCATAGAAAATATTAAAAAACAAACACCCAAATCCTCCCAAAAGAACCTCCCCAAACACAAAAATGCAAAATAGATGGACCTGTAGGTTCTTTCTGCTGTCAAAATCTATCTTTCTGCGTATTGTTTTATTATATAATTTATTGTATAAGTACAGTACTTGCCTTCATAATAATGGAATGTGAAAATGTGTAAACAATTCAATGATGTGCCAATATTTGATAAATATTTTTAGAAAAATAAAATTGAACAAGAAAAAACCCTAATATGTTCACACTGTCTTATTTTAAAGAATTGGTTCACAATAAATGAAATACCGTTTATAGGAATCAAGATGATATATGTAAATATTGGACTAGAGTAAGGAAATAGGTACAGTATACTTACATGTTGAATAATTCTATGAATCCGGTAACTGAATTCCTCCAACTATAAGATGAATACTTGCTCCAGGAATTCTGGGTAGATCATACCTCTCAACATTTGGGTAGGCAGCATATGGACAGTGTGTGCGTGACCACACTGCAGGGGTCTAACTGCGCTACAGCCCAGGGGCCTCAGGCATCCAGGGGGCCCTTGACGGTACTCGGTGGCATTATGGATCAGTGCGGGGGTGCTCCCGGCACGATCAATGCTGCTGAGCACTGTCACTGTAGTCCTTCTGCAGCAGTGATCTCCCTACTGAGGAGATCTCGTGAGTCTCACTCTCACGAGATCTCCTCAGTAAGGAGCATACACCGCGCCGCGGAAGGACTACAGTGACAGGAGGAGAACAGAAAAAGGTAAGTGCTTGGGGAAGGGCGGCGGGCGGCTCACATGTGGGGGAGGCATGGGGGGCAGATCTCAGGGGGGGGCCTCACGGGGGAATGGTGGCTCCCTTAGCCCAGGGGCCTCCATTCCCTTAATCCGGCCCTGGGTGTGCTTAGTGCTTTTGAAAAGCTATGCTGCCCCGTTCTCCCCTCCCCTCCCCTCCAAATATGACACCTGTTTACTGCTGCTGTGCCATGCAGAGCAGCATTGATCAGAATACTTCCCAACTTTCTTACCCGCGGGACAAAGCTTCCCCAACATGGTCGAAACAGGCTCTCTGCAAACTTAATTTATGCCTCTGCATCTGTGGCTGTATCCAGTTGTTGATGCAAGTGGCCAATAGTTGCAAGTGACAAGCGCTGCCTAGGATTCAGAAAGCTAATAAATTACTATCACTATATCTTCATGTTGTTATATAATATAATGTTGTTATATAATATCAACACTAGATGGCACAATTACACCTGGAAAAAGGAACTTTATTTGACTTCTTTACAACATAAATGCTTAAAGCAGTAGTCATTGTACAGAAAAAAACATGCCTAGCTCGAGCGATGCAGCAGCGTCTGATTCAAGCTTTGGGCATCTGAAAGGTGCATGTTTTTCTGTCGTATCACTTGCACCAAATACAGGTCAGGTGTAATTTCCTAGTGATAGTCATGATGGTCGCGTATGCAGGCTAGAACCAGAGCCAGATTTAGACCTCATAGGGCCCTAGGCAGGATACTGTTTTTGGGCCCCCTCCCTGAAACAATCCATAGCACTATATTTTTGCAGCCTACCATATACCCCTATAGTTACGTAGAAGTGAAAGCATGTGCCGCCACATGCCTACCATATACCCCTATAGTTAAGTAGATATGAAAGCATGTGCCGCGGCCAAAGGAGGTGAGGGCGTGGCTTGCATCTTTGGGGGCGTACCTAACATGTAAAAAGAGCAAGGCCACCCTGCTGCAGAAAAAGGCACCCCTAAATAATTACCAAGCAGTCCCGTTTTTTTAAGTAGTTGGGTCAAAACAACTTAATAACTTTTGAAGTCATGGCAGAAATACTTACTTAAGTTGTTTGCAAAAATAATACGCATAAATCCAAGTATGTGCTCTTGTCCCTCTATCATCACACTGTGCCCCTTTATTGTCACTTTTGCCCCTTCACAATATCACATGTGCCCTTTCACCATCACCTCTGTGCCCATCACCATCACCACCTCTGTGCCCATCACCACCTCTGTGCCCTTCACCATCACCACCTCTGTGCCCTTCACCATCACCACTTCTGTGCCAATCACCGTCACCACCTCTGTGCCTCTTCACCATCACCACCTCTGTGCCCTTCACCATCACCACCTCTGTGCCCATTACCACCTCTGTGCAAATCACCATCACCAATTCTGTGCCCCTTCACCATCACCACCTCTGTGCCCTTCACCATCACCACCTCTGTGCCCTTTACCATCACCACCTCTGTGCCAATCACTATCACCAATTCTGTGCCCCTTCACCATCACCACCTCTGTGCCCTTCACCATCACCACCTCTGTGCCCTTCACCATCACCACCTCTGTGCCAATCATTATCACCAATTCTGTGCCCCTTCACCAAAACCACCTCTGTGCCCTTCACCATCACCACTTCTGTGCCAATCACCATCACCACTTCTGTGCCAATCACCATCACCACTTCTGTGCCAATCACCATCACCACCTCTGTGCCCTTCCCCATCACCACCTCTGTGCCCAACACCACCTCTGTGCCCCTTCACCATCACCACCTCTGTGCCATTCACCATCACCACTTCTGTGCCAATCACCATCATCACTTCTGTGCCAATCACCATCACCACCTTTGTGCCCTTCCCCATCACCACCTCTGTGCCCCTTCACCATCACCACCTCTGTGCCCTTCACCATCACCACCTCTGTGCCAATCACTATCACCAATTATGTGCCCCTTCACCATCACCACCTCTGTGCCCTTCACCATCACCACCTCTGTGCCCTTCACCATCACCACTTCTGTGCCAATCACCATCACCACTTCTGTGCCAATCACCATCACCACTTCTGTGCCAATCACCATCACCACCTCTGTGCCCTTCCCCATCACCACCTCTGTGCCCATCACCACCTCTGTGCCCCTTCACCATCACCACCTCTGTGCCCCTTCACCATCACCACCTCTGTGCCATTCACCATCACCACTTCTGTGCCAATCACCATCATCACTTCTGTGCCCCTTCACCATCACCACCTCTGTGCCCTTCACCATCATCACTTCTGTGCCAATCACCATCACCACTTCTGTGCCAATCACCATCACCACCTCTGTGCCCTTCCCCATCACCACCTCTGTGCCCATCACCACCTCTGTGCCCCTTCACCATCACCACCTCTGTGCCCTTCACCATCACCACCTCTGTGCCAATCACTATCACCAATTCTGTGCCCCTTCACCATCACCACCTCTGTGCCCTTCACCATCACCACCTCTGTGCCCTTCACCATCACCACCTCTGTGCCAATCATTATCACCAATTCTGTGCCCCTTCACCATCACCACCTCTGTGCCCTTCACCATCACCACTTCTGTGCCAATCACCATCACCACCTCTGTGCCCTTCCCCATCACCACCTCTGTGCCCATCACCACCTCTGTGCCCCTTCACCATCACCACCTCTGTGCCATTCACCATCACCACTTCTGTGCCAATCACCATCATCACTTCTGTGCCAATCATCATCACCACCTTTGTGCCCTTCCCCATCACCACCTCTGTGCCCCTTCACCATCACCACCTCTGTGCCCTTCACCATCACCACCTCTGTGCCAATCACTATCACCAATTATGTGCCCCTTCACCATCACCACCTCTGTGCCCTTCACCATCACCACTTCTGTGCCAATCACCATCACCACTTCTGTGCCAATCACCATTACCACCTCTGTGCCCTTCCCCATCACCATCTCTGTGCCCATCACCACCTCTGTGCCCCTTCACCATCACCACCTCTGTGCCCTTCACCATCACCACCTCTGTGCCAATCACCATCACCAATTCTGTGCCCCTTCACCATCACCACCTCTGTGCCCTTCACCATCACCACCTCTGTGCCCTTCACCATCACCACCTCTGTGCCAATCATTATCACCAATTCTGTGCCCCTTCACCATCACCACCTCTGTGCCCTTCACCATCACCACTTCTGTGCCAATCACCATTACCACCTCTGTGCCCTTCCCCATCACCACCTCTGTGCCCCTTCACCATCACCACCTCTGTGACCTTCACCATCACCACCTCTGTGCCAATCACTATCACCAATTCTGTGCCCCTTCACCATCACCACCTCTGTGCCCTTCACCATCACCACCTCTGTGCCCTTCACCATCACCACCTCTGTGCCAATCATTATCACCAATTCTGTGCCCCTTCACCATCACCACCTCTGTGCCCTTCACCATCACCACTTCTGTGCCAATCACCATCACCACTTCGGTGCCAATCACCATCACCACCTCTGTGCCCTTCCCCATCACCACCTCTGTGCCCATCACCACCTCTGTGCCCATCACCATCACCACTTCTGTGCCCCTTCACCATCACCACCTCTGTCCCTCCATTGTTTTACTTACCTTTCTATTGCCTTTCTTCTCCGGCACGCTGCTCCACCTCGGTCAGTCCAAATAGATTTAAAAAAAAAAAAAGAGTCACGTGATTGCTCGTCGGGTCCCGGCAGCCTTACCTCCTCTCTCTCTGTCACTGAGACACTGAGAGAAGAAGAGGCTGCCGGGATCCGATTCGCGGCACCCGACCACCCCCTGCCCCGATTTGCGGCACCCGACCCCCCCACCCCCGACTCGCGACAAGTACGAGTCGCGCGGGGGGGGGGGGGGGGGGGGGGCGCCGCGAGTCGGTGGAGGGGCCGATTTTTTTTCATTTATTTTTTAATTGCTCCTGTCCCCCCCAGCTGTGCCCCCCGAGAGCCGCTAGGCCCTAGGCAGGTGCCTAGGTTGCCTAGCGGTAAATCCGGCCCTGGCTAGAACATGTGTTTGTAATCAGCAACAATTGTAAAAATGCATTTTAAGTACAGTAGACATTATTAACATCATAATGTATTTTACATACTATAGTTATTAATGACTATATTATTAACAGGGGACATTAATTGAATACTTTTTTTTTTTTGTGCATTCTGTTGGAACTGTATATTCCACATATGTATGGGAGGTATCCTGCAGCGTCTTGTCTGTCAGAGTAGAGCACACCTAGACCCGTATTCAACAAGAGATGTTTCTTCAGATCCGCTCCTTTTTAAATAATGTTCATACAGACACAGTTTTATAGTGGAACACATTTGAGCTATGTTGCATTCATGGCAGCAAAGATGCTTATAGATTAATATATAATAACTTTAAAATGACTACTATGTTTTCATGTTGTCTGCATGCTAGTGTACATTAACTGCAAATAATGTGCCAGTGTGTCTAAGAACTAAGGGGCGATTCAAGCCCGAATGTAACTCGCATGTCAGTTGTATTTAAAAAAAAAAACACGGAACAGTATATTAATTTATAGAAATATTTGTTTTAAAATATTTATTTTTTTACATTAAATACAAAGATACTTTCAAGGCATACTGTACATACAATGCGTTTTTATAGTCTATTGCATGTAGATGTTCTGTGCTAGCTAGTATCACTCATATGTGTACTTTTCAAATCAAAGACTATGCCGTGTCAGTCATCACTATCAGTGGACATTTACATATGCTTTGTAGTGGGTGCAAATGACACGAGTGAAATCAAGCATACTTAGAAGAAATACAGGACTTGAATCGGCTGCATCTGCGTTGGAACGCCCTGACTCTCCATTGCCTATGTAAGTTCCCTTCTTCCCCACCCATAACACCTGCAGGGTATCGGGCACAGAGTTGTTACTAGATGCTGGCTCCCAAACCTCAGAACAGCCGGATAACGGATTAGAGTGGTCTAATCTGTAGGTCACAAGAATTACAGCAGGTGAATAGGCGTCAAAGCAGGATCTTGAAGCAGTGATGTTAACTGCTCAGAAATGATCTTTATAAGGACTGTTACACACTAGTTAAAGGTACTAGAGATCATCCAGATGATACTGCTTGGACAGGTATATATATGTGTCTGTGTCCCAGTCTGCATCTGTTCATAATTGTGCGAACACGCCCTTACTGTAATCGGCCTTCATTATAAAGCCCTTCTCCTGTCCCACCTCTCCAGATGACAGCAGCATAGTACCCCAATCCCACAAATGTGCATAGGCACTTATGCATGGACCCAATTTTCTGGCCATGCACAAAACAAACAATTTCTTGTAACATACACTCTGCAAACTATAGATAATAATCAGGTAAGAGGCAATACTTTGCACCATAGTGAAAAGTGACATTGAGTATAAAAAAAATCTGCATCTAAATAAATAATAACATTCTACGTGTTTCGGTATAGCATCTCTAAAAAATGAATTCTATTTATTTGTGTCATGCAGTATTTATTCTGGTTTCCTCACGGGTTAATACAATATACACCGATCAGCCACAACCTTAAAACTACTGATAAGTGAAGTGAATAACATTGATTATCTCATTACAATGGCACCTGTCAAGGGATGGGATATATTAGGCAGCAAGTGAACAGTCAGTTCTTGAGTTCATTTGTTGGAAGCGGGGAAAAAAGGACAAGCGTAAGGATCTGAGTGACTGTGAGATACTGTAGCATGAATTACTGAAACAGTTAATGCTGGCTATGATAGAAAGGTATCAGAACACACAGTGTATCACAGCTTGCTGCGTATAGGGTTACGTAGCCACAGACCTGTCAAAATGATCGCGCTGACCCCTGTCCACCGTCAAAAGCGCCTATAATGGACACATGAGCACCAGAACTGGACCATGGAGCAATGGAAGAAGGTGGCTTGGTCTGATGAAGCACATTTTCTTTTACATCATGTGGACAGCTGGGTGTTTGTGCGTCATTTACCTGGGGAAGAGATTCACCTCACATGATGACCAGTGACTGAAATATTAGCACACAAGACCAACATAGGTCAACAAAGTAATTTGCGAAAAATGACTTCAACTGATAATCATTGTTAAGCCAAGGTAAGAAATTTAAAAAGTACAGTATATTTGTCGGATACCAAAATCCAATCTAATGGGATCAGATCTCATGAATCAGCATAAGAGATCAGGTTGCCTAATGATCCCTATAGTCAAGGTTGTGAGATCATCAACCTATCTATAAATGGTAGGTGCCCCCTTAATCTGGCTGTGAGGACAGATGCATGCTAAGTCAGGTCTGTGACATTTTGCTGTGCATCTGTATGACCAGCTATAGGACACTGAGAAACTCCAATTGCCATCCAGGATTTTACCAAACAAATTTAAACTTAAAAATGAATAACTCCAATCACTGTGCAAGACCTGTCCTTACTGTACTATATAAAGTGACTAAACAAATGGTGCAGTGACTCAAGATTTAAAATAATACTGTAAAAACACTCTAATAGCAGCTTAGAGTCAGAATCAGCAATTTGTTTTCTTTGGCCTATTAATAGCTGCAATGGTTTTTAGCTGTTCTTACTCTGGAAACAGTATTTCAGAGTTTGTAACTCAAATCCATATCCCTGCTATCAATTCTTGGGGTATCTGTAATTAATTAATTATCTGCTGTGTTCTGTATGTATAAATGTGATGCCATCACTTACCTGTACTACTGGATTATGTCTAGTTAAAGAGAAATGTACCATATTTAGAGGGCTATTTTTTACCTGGCCCTGCATCTCATCTTTAGTAATATCCCCTTACTTATCTTCTTCTTCCTGCTTAGCTCACGAAGGGTGGAGTCGTGTCTACTAAGGTAAGAACATTAGTTCTTTACATTTTTACTTTTTACTATATAATGATGGTAAATTGAATATACTACTTTCTGAGTTGTGAAGTTGCTGAAAGGAATTTGAGTCGAAGGTAAATTGTGGTATAGTCTAAAATCTTATTGTATTGATGTTACTATTGCATAGGGATGCATGCATAGAAATATTTACATTTCTTGCTACTTTGTAAACTCTCCAGTTTTGTCTCTTTGACTCAGGTTGCCATAATAACAAACTTTTTGTATACTGATTTACTCCCTAGTTGTAAATTGCTATTGAAAGTAACAACAAAAGAGATTTACTAACTAATTATGCGAAAAACTGAAGTAAAGTGTTTATGGTCAATTGTGCTTTGTGAAATGAATTGCGAGTGTGTTTTCTAAGTGTGCTGTTTGAATTACATGTTTATTCGTTTTGCGTTATGGTGTCCATATAGAGGTGATAGGGATAGATTGCCTTAGGTAAGTGCAGGGAACTTGTCCAGCTTCCCCAAACTATTGGGGGTCATCTAGGGTCTGACAGTGTAGGCTAGTTGAGAATATCACAATCGTGCGTACGAAAAACGGTGAAGCCAACAGCACAGGCCTGAAATATCAGGGCTGTCCAGGGATAGAAGATTGTGATCATCTGTCCTGAGACCTCAGGAGACATAGGCAAACCAGGGGGGGTCCTAGTGCCTGGAACACCCCTCCCAGCCTGGGGCACTGTATGCTTAAGGTGGCTGGGCCCTGCCCCTGGGACCAGTCACTCTGCAGCTTGTGTGCAGATCGTTTCTGTCTGCACTGTTCACAGCCATCTATTCCCCGCTGTGTGTCCCCGCCCATCTCTCCCCTGCTGTGTGTCCCCGCCACCCTCTCCACTGCCTGCATGTCTCATGTGTGCAGCAGGAGGACATAAGACACAGCACTAGATGAAGAGGGTAAGTGTGTGAGTGTGTGTGTGGGGGGGGGGTTTCATGTGCTTTTAATGTAAGTAGGGGATTTTAAGATGTAAGTACAATATGTCCTTTGTAAACATAGGCTTGGAGGGACTTTTAACATAAGTGTGGGCGAGGGGAGTAAAGGAATTTGAATGTAAGTGTAATGGGGTATTTTATGTGATGTGGTTTGGTGAGAAATATTAATTTCATAGTTGAGAGTGGGAGCTTCTAATTTATTGGGGGTGGGGGGGGTGAAGGTTGGGGATATTTAATTTAATAGTGGGGTTATGGCGGACCTATTAAGTGTGGGATGATGGGACTATTCATTTAATGCTGGGGGGGGGGGGGTTGGGAGCTATTAATTGAATGTGTGTCTGAGTGTGGGGAGAAGGAGAGCTATTTCTTAAAAGTGAATGTTAATTATTTAATGTTCGGGAGGAAATAGGTTTATTTATTAAATGTAAATACTATTAATTTAATGTTGGGATTGTTTGGAGGGAAATGGATCTTTTTATTAAAGGTGAATAACATTAATTTACTGTCCAGTTTTGTTGCTGGGAGGCCTAATTATTAAACTTGGGTGCTTTTGATTTAATATTGAGCTGCTTTGGGGGAGGAAGGCCTACTGTGGTCACTCATTGCTGGGATTTCTTACCTGTCCTTTTTCCAAACAGGGACCCAACATTCCAGGATCCAGATAAGCAACAACTGAGCTTAGGACACGAGCAGCAGCAACAAGTAGTGAAAGCAGCAAAAAGAGGTAGGAGAGAGCAGTGCAGGACAGTCTGCCAACTGTTCTGACGCACTCATGCAGGACATTGTCCCAACTGTAGGGACAGTTAGGAGGTATGTCCCGCTTCACATGGCTCTGCTCGAAAAGTAGTGCACACAGCAGTTCCCGTGTATATTATGGAGATAGGAAGAGTTGGAGAGCAGCAAAGCACTATCTAAAATTATAGCTATGCCCCATGCATGCTGGTCATACCCACTGGTGGCGTGGTGTGTAAACCCCTCTCTACAAATCCTGCATTTGCCCCTGGGAGATGCGGCCCACGTGGACTCGAAGTAACGCCCTGCTAGAAAATACAGCTGTTCGAGTGAACACAACAGATCACAGAGACCAAGTCAAAAGTCCGCACCTGGTAAAGCTTATCAAATATTACAGCTATTTTGGGAGACGAACTTCAGAATCATAATGTCTATTGAGCAGCTACCATAGGAGGATTCGATAAGTGCAGCAGTATATTTCCCTTTGCTAAAAGCATGTTGCAATTACACTGTAGTGGTACAGTCAGAAAGCTCCTTTTGGTTGAGAAATATTGTAGCCGTTTTCTCTGAATAGGTGATATTCTATTAGAACACCTTAAATTGCCATTGTGTTTTGGCTTAACAAGAGGGAGCAGGGTGCGCTTTGCAATACTGTAAACAATACATCTAATTTATCTCTTTTAATTACCATTAATTATTCAACAGGAGAACCATGTTTACTAAGCTGTCTGCTTCTTATATACGTATAGAGGAATTTTTCTCACAATCTAAAAATCAGTGCAATAATTAGGGCTCCCAATTATTGTATCAGTGGTTTCGGTTTATACGGATCTATTGGACTTGAAGTCTAATGTGCAATGAAATTTATTTATCTGTTTTAATTGAGTTATAATAAAGTATATCTATTTTAATTAATATTTTTCCATGAACACATACTTGTGGGGGTTGGAATGAATGATTCTTCAGTGCTGTAATTTTTAGATTGTTTCATAGGAGACTTGTGCACTGGATTTTCTGTAGTAGATGGCAGGGACACCAAAGAGGCCAAACCATTAAGACCGCTACATTCGGCACAAGTCCCAGAACTAATTGTACTTGAACGAACCTGTGAGTTAGCAGAAGGGAAATCAGTAAACATCTACACTGATTCCAAGTATGTCTCTGGAGTGGTCCATGACTTTGGGCTCTGTGGCACTTGAGAATCTTTTTGACAGCAGCAAGCCCACCCATAGTACACGCACAACACAGTCCCAGTCTCTATGGGCAACAGAAGAGCAGATGAGGCTGAGAAAAGAGCAGCAGCTTCCCCTGTGATTTAAAACAAGGAGAATAACACTGTCTAGGCCCTCTAGAAGTTGAAAAGATTTTGATAAGATGCAAAGGGCTTAAGAAAAAATAGAACGTGTAGGATGGTAGATCCGAAAACATACTTCTCGAGCTTAGTGGAAGCGGTGCATCGGTTAACGCATTTGAGTAAAGAAGGTATGTGTAGGTTAGTCATTGCGTACTGGTATGAAAGCTGCTTCATGCTTTATTTGTCTGAGAAAGAACACAGGGAAGGCTATACCAACCAAACCAGCACACATCCCTCCCACAGATGGCCATTTCCTGGTAATTCTGATTGATTTCATGCAGTTACCTCCTTGTAGTAATTTAAAGTATGTGTTGATATGCATTGATGTGTTTTCTAACTGGATAGAGGTCTATCCGGCCGCAACTTATACCGCTGTGTTTATTGCTAAGATAATTGTACAGGATTTTTTATGTAGGTTTGGTATGCCCAAAGTTATTGAGTGATCAGAGCAACCATTTCTCGGATGATGTTTTTCAGATAATGTGTAAACTTATGAGCATTGATAGCAAATTACACACTCCCTACAGGCCACAAGCCAGTGTGAAGTATAGAGAGTTACTATTAAAAATAATTTGAGTAAAGAGATGGCTGAGACTGGGCTACCATGGCCAGAAGCATTGCCACTAGTGCTGCACAGCATCAGACCCACTCCTAACCTCCCGTTAACCTGTCACCATTTGAGCTACTTTTTGGTCGACAAACGTATTTGATGGTCCAGGATGATTTAAAGTGTAACAGTGAAGTGACTGTCCAATATCTCATTAAAATTAGCAAACAGCTGAGACAACAACAGAAATATTTAAAAATGCTGTCTCCAGATATGCCAGCCACTTACTGTCATGACATTGAACCGGGAAAATATGAAATAATTCAAAACTTTTTGCGCTCAAGTAGTCTAGTGGACTGATGGTATGGGCCATTGTGTCGATGACCAGCACCACATCCTTGCAGGTACCAGAGAGAGACACTTGGATCGAATCCAGTCATGTAAGGAGAGTCAACAATCTGGAAGAGATTTGGGACGAGGCAGATGTTGATAAAACAACACGGTCACTCGTGAGCCTGTTTCAAGAGACTTAAATTGCATTGAGAGTAGCCTAAGCAGAAAACAGTCTGATTCTATTACTCTACCATGGAACATCAATTTTTTTCTTTTTCTCCATTACTTTTTCATTTTTCTTTTTTACAGTGCCCTATATTTTGGGGGTGACAACAAGACCATGTAGATCAGTTCTGGGGATGAGATTGATGATGTGGAGATGGAGGATGAATTGGTGGTTCACTTGGTTCGGACCCACGCTCTACTCTACTCAGGGGTCAATAAACAATCTGTCCACACTTGAGTTTGGAAGCAATGTGTGGGGTTATTGTCTGAAGGGTACTACATTTGTAAATATTGTGGCCCTGTAATAAAAGAAAAGTACATCCAGTGAATTCAATATAACACTAACCCTGATTTTGACAACCTCTAGAACAATATCATGTTTTAGTGGGATGAGTTTTAAATCAGAGTGATTGCTCGGTGTGCTCCCATGTGCCTCAGAGACAATACAATGTAGGATTACTCCCCATACCATTAAATGTCTTGGAAGGGAAGGCCAAAGGATGTAAAGTATGATGTTACTACATCCCCTAGTTTGAAACTTAGCTAATACTTAGTAGAGATGAGCGGGCTCGGATATCTGAAATCCGAGCCCACCCGAACGTTGCCGATCCGAGCCGGATCCGGGTATTCCCACCAATTGCAAAACTGAAACCGAGGCTCTGAGTCATAATCCCACTGTCGGATCTCGCGATACTCAGATCCTACAAAATTCCCCGCTAGACGCCGCCATCTTCACTCGGGCATTGATCAGGGTAGAGGGAGGTTGTGTTAGGTGGTCCTCTGTCCTGCTATATCTCGTGCTGTGCTGTGCTGTGCTGGGGAAATAACAATGCCCTTAGAAGGACACAGCACAGGACCCAGCAGCACCACTGAACTCAGAAGGACAGACCACAGGACACAGCACCACTGGACTCAGCAGAACACAGCACAGCACAGCACGAAAATTTTTTAAAAAAGTTATAAAAAAAATAAAAAAAAAATAATTATAAAAAAAAGAAATTAAAAAAAAATATCCAAAAACAATCCTGCAGTATAAGTCCATTGGTACTGCAATATTACAAAGTTCACTGATTCTGCAGAATAGACTGGGAATTAGTGGAAATGATTGTTATTGAATGTTATTGAGGTTAATAATAGCGTAGGAGTGAAAATAAAACAAAAAACTTGATTTTAACACTTTTTATGTTTTTTTCAAAATAAATCCGAATCCAAAACCTTAAATCCGAACCAAAACCTTTCGTCAGGTGTTTTGCGAAACAAATCCAAACCCAAAACCTCAAGCAAATCCGAATCCAAAACACGAGACGCCAAAAGTGGCCGCTGCACATCCCTAATACTTAGTAGACAGATCTTTGATAGGTATAACACAAAGAAACCTGGATATTTGGAAGCAGTATAGCTTAATCAGACAATGGTATACTCAGGGAGGAATGATGGGAAACCAATTGATATTAACCAATATTAAATCTAATGAAAGGTACATCTAGTTTCCAGAGAACAGGATATGTGAGTAAGCCAATAATAATGTCTGTTGGTAAAGTGCAAACCAGATACCGTCTAGTGACTATACAGGCAAATCAAATACTTGTTTTGAACAGATGAGTACACTGGGCTTGGATAGATTTGCTAGAACTTTATGTAGTACTATTCAAGGTTACTCTGTATCCTATATTCTCCCCGAGAATGTGTATTATAGCTGCGAGTGCAAATGGTTATATCTGAACTCCAACGAAGTATGTTTCATAGGAAGGATAGTCCCAGAGATCATGGCTTTATCACATGAAAAGATGCTCAATATTCACAGATCTCCATATGTACACACACAGGACGAACACAATCTTAAAAGAACCATGGTACCCGGTGGTGGAACCCCTAGCTTCAAATTTAATATCAGAGTCTAAAGGTTTTCAGTTTCTGGTAGCATTGGACATAACCAAGACTGCCTGGAGAACCCTGCATTTTAATTATATACATAATAACATAACCAAAATGTTTACGGGTAAGGAGCTGCAGGTCTATAACAAGGAATTAATAAAACATAGGATGGTTCTCAACTATTGGACAGCTATCACTGAGGAATACTGTGTAACCTTAGCAACCCAGTTTGGTGTCAAGTTTTGCGCTTACATCATTATATAATACCAATGACCCTAACAAAATAATTGAATTTAAAATGAATGAGACCTTATAGCTAAAATGGGAGTTTCGTAGAGTTCATAATGCTTCTCTTTCTGCAGTGAGGAAAAAGTTAGTAGATTGGGTGTCATGGTTAAATCCTGTAAATTGGTCCTCAAGTTTAGGTGATTCGGTGAAAGAACTAATGTCAGCTTTGGGTAAGCTCCTTATTTTAGTATCCTGTTATTAATTTAAAATTTCACAGGTGGGCTCCTGTGGTGTTGAAGTGTGGAAAAAGAGTACCTATGATATTAATTGAAAGTAATATCACTGATAGTAGGGCTATGGTTCTGATGAGGGCTACCAACTCTAAAACAGGGGTGCTGCGTTATGATCCCACATTAGAGCATATGATGTGACAGTTTATATGGACTATCAAAGGGTGGATTGTTAAATATAAATACAAATATTGGTCAAATGAATCAATCTGAATTACTTATAAATTGTTTTCCCGAGACTAGGTGTTGCATGTTACCACACATAGAGACTGATTATACAATAGAATATGCGTGGACATTGCATATGGCGCTGCTTCCATTGATCAAAGAGGTCTGAGGACAATGAAAGTTGCTCTCCTTGTGAAGGGGTTTGACTCAATAATAATCAATCCCAATGCAATACTAACTTTAGACATTAGATATACTTAAGCTGTACCAATATTCATTTACTGAGTCTAAGGCTGGGTACACACTACAGGGGTTTCAGCCAAGTATCAGGCCAAGAACATGATAAAGGACCAATCAACCCAACATCGCATTAGTGTGTACGCTCCAACGATGAATGATTATCGTTCTAAAGCACATTGTATCATTTAATTTGATTTTTAAACCACACTAAAAATCTCTTTCAATGATGGAACAATGTTGTTCCAATTCTGCAGTGTGCATGCACTCATGACCAGCAGTGTCCTTAGAACTCTGTGGAGTGTGCAGAGTCAGACGATGATTATGACACATGTAGAGCACAGATCCGAATGTAAATCTTGTAAAACGTGTATAATGTGTACACAGGAATAGGCATGCTGACTTTCTTTTTCAGTCGTTGGTAAAATCATTAACGATATTACATCGGGAGAAATTTTTTTGTATTGTGTAACCAGCCCTGTCCATTTTCAACATTATCTTAGGATGTCAAACATTGTTTATTGCATCTCACTATCAACATTGCATTGGTTAGTATACAATTGTCCGTGTCTATACTAAATTTATTAGTTCTTATCCTAAATTCAACATTGTAACAGTGGCAATTGTCCTTATATGTTCTAGAACCATTGGAATGACAAACAAGCCTTCTCCCTTAGGTTGTAAAATCGCAGCCTTGCGACATATAAACTTGCCTGATACAGTGTGGGAACCTAAAGGCTGAACATGTATGCATTCAGGAGGGTCCTGACTCCAACAAAGAGAGACTCTATTCACCAATTAACCACTGTGTTGTTGAAAGGTCCTGACCCCCTAACCTGTGTACCTGAAACCTGATATTTGCAGTAATGTAATAGATGACCCTATTCCTGTGTATATATGGTACTATTCTGGCCTATGGATGGCAGAGTATCCCAGAGATGCTCCTGTGCTAGACTAGCTGCGCATGGTAGTTTGGTGATAATTTGTACTGTTCGTTTTCCCCTTTTTCTAGCATCTGATAATTCTCATATAATCTGTATATTTTGAGTGTGCAATCCCCTCGCATCCTTTGCTTTCAAACCCCAACAGTCCAGTCAGACAATCACTTAATTTACTTTAATAGTAGGATGCAGTATGTACTGTATGTGATAGTTCCCAGATGCATTTCTCCTAAGATTTTAAGTGGCCAAATATCAAACTGAAGTGAAGGTCTTACTCAACTTAAAAACAATAATGAAGGCAGGATACTTCTTATAACAAAATCCTTTATTAGACAATATTAAAGCTGCATTACCAGGTACTTGGCAGAAAATTTAATTTTGACACTTTGAAATGGCTGTGGCTTCTGATTGGCTATCCTGTTCATCCCGTTGCATTATTATTATTATTATTATTATCCTTTATTTGTTAGGCACCACAAGGTGTCCGCAGCCCCGCACACAGTACTAAGAGTAGACTATACAGGGTAAAACCATACAGAACAATGAACAAAAAGTACCAATACTTCAGAAACTCCGGCCAGTCATATGCAGTAAAGTTGTGCACCGCAAGGCTGTGTTTCCTCCAAGGTGTGTGCTTGTACATGTGTACACAGATTATCTCAGAGCACACATAACTCAATCTGCTATACACTTCATATTCAATCCTTACCACTGCTTTTAAAGTTAACTGTAAACTGTAAAATTATAATATGCTCTTCAGAATTTGCAGAGTAACAAAAAAGAACAATAAAGTGATTGCTAGGAGGAACTCGCCCCCTATCTGTTATACCATTTATTTACCCCTTCTCTTTAGGTTGTAAGCTCCCGCAGGCAGCGCCCCATTCCTTCCTGTCCTCCCTCTCTTGTTATCTTTAACCTTGGCGCGTCAGCTACATTTTGCACCTCCTCCCTGGACTCTATGTCCTCAGTCTCCATATCTCCCTTGTATTCACACCTCAGTCACTAATCCATGTTTCTTGGCAGAGATTCTGCTTGTTCTGATTAATTCCCCCTCCTTTCCTCTCTTCCCTTTCTAGTTATAGTGATTTTGGGACATCCCTTGCACCTCAATGCCATTTATTATTATTATTAGTAGTAGTATTATTATTATCTTTTATTTATAAGGCACCATAAGATTTATGCAGCACCATACAGAATACAAACAGTTAACCATACAGGGTAAAACAGTACAGAACAATAAACAAGTAAAAACCAAGCATAGCAAGTACAGTATAGCTCCAAGCATAGCAAGAACAGTGAATTATGGAGGAAAATAAATCATATAGAAGCAGAAGGGAAGAGGTCCCTGCTCGTAAGAGCTTACATACTAAAGGGAGGGCAAACAGACAGCAGGCTCAAGAGGAGGTAGTGGAGAGGATCAAACGTACAAGAACGAGGGAGATGAGGAGCACAAGCTTGGAGAAGGTTAGGTGGATGGCTGGAAGGCTTTGAGGAACAGATGAGTTTAAGTGCCTGTTTGAAGGTGCACAGACTAGGGGACAGTCGGATTGAGCGAGGGAGGTCGTTCCAGTGGACAGGGGCTATTCTTAGCTGTGTTGCGAATTGTACTGCAATGTGTTTATTGATTGTCCTGTTATGTGCTATGTACTGTTTTATTCTATGCTCTTTGTATAGCACTGCAGAACCCTTTGGGGCACCCTATAAACATTGAATAATAATAATAAAGTAGCTGTGTCTCTCTTATTTTTGGATTTTTACCTTTCAAGTCCTGCCCTCAGTGATAACATACCTATGCCTTGCCTGTAGGACAGTTCCCAGCATAATATATTGTGAGAGTATTGCCATGCATGAATAAGATTGACAGAGTCAGAGCTTAAGGAGAGAAATACAGGGAAGGAATGACTTGCAATCAGGGGAGGACTCTCAAATTTTAGAGACTCCACTTCTAAAGGGCCCAGTGACCCAACACAAGGTAGCCCTCTGTAAGAGGGCCCAGCCTGCCCCTGCTTACAATGGCAACTGTACTGAATGCAAGCAAATTTAGGAACACCATACCTCTGACCTGCCTCAATGTTTGAGGACTAATATATTTTTTTTATTATTTTACTGTACAAGAATGAGGAATATAAAATGTAATAAATGCAACACCACTAAAAAAAAAGGTTACTAAATCAACTCATCGTTACAGTTTCATCACACTGTTAAATGTAACAAACACCTACTAAATTATTTATTTACTGATTTCTAACCATCCAAACTAACGTCCTTGTAATTCGTACAGTAAAAGTAACCGACTGTACTCATGGGGAACATTTTCTTGCAATTTCAAGTATGCCGAACACTGCAGCGGAATACGGATCCTCTGTCATTGAAATGCAGAAACAAAGCCGGACAGCTGTCATTCTTACAGTGCAGGTAATAACTGAACTCATAGGGAAAATGTTCTTTAAAAAAAAAAACAGATCGAAAACCGGTTCCCCTGTGACTGCATCCACCATGCATTACAGGATGAGAAACGCTGGCACAATAATTGTGAGAGAAGGACGGTGAGTTATGGGAGTTTATGAGGTGGAGTGGGAGTGAACATGGTAGAAAGAGGGTGGCTATAGCTATTAGAGGGTGGGTATGTGAGGGTGGGCATATATAAAAGGGTGGGGGTATTTCTGCGGAAGTACATATGTCAGCTTCCATTTCTCTCCATTACTCCTAGCAGGGAAAGGATCGCTGATGCAATGCGGGCCTTTTGGCTGTGACTTCCGAAGGAGGAGGCGGAGGAGGGGATGCTGCAGCCTTGTTGCTGTTTGTCAGCCAGACATATCGCCCTTCTGCTCCTACCTCCTCCCCTGGAGGCAGTGCAGGTCAGTCCTGGTCGTCAGAAAGGAGAGGCTCTTCAGGTACTCTGCCATCATGGGGTCAGCTGCCCTGCTGGTTCTGCTGGGCGCTGTGCTGGTCTGCAGGACGTGGGGGTCTTATCTTCACAGCACGACATCTCCTATCAATGATAGACCCGTCATTGGTAAGCTGTGCCAGGTTATATGGGTGTATTTGGCATCTGTCTGTGTGGTTCATTTCACCTGTTTTTATTTCCTTGTTAATAATTGGAACCTACAACACTGACATGCAGAGGCTTGGGGACATGCTGCGACTTATAGTTCTACAGCAGCCAGCCAAACAGTCTTTGACATAGTCACCGGCTAAACGTACACTATAAAGGCATTTGTTCATAAGTGTCCTTAACCAGAGTAAGCAGAAGTGTGTACACAAGGTGGGGGCACATTTTCTTTTTATTTCTGTGACAAGTTGTTTTGGCAGATTTGTTTTCTGAAGTATTGTAAACACACCTCTTATCATATTGGTAAATGATTATACATGAGAAAGAAACATATGGATAGATTTGGGGGGTTGAGAGTAGTAAGCGTACACACTGGTAATGTCCTATTTCAGATGTTGTTGTTCTTAATCTCCACGGCCTTCTTGGAAGTCCCACATTACTGTTCATACTATTACAAAATCGTTTCATAAGGCCAATATGTAAAGCTTGGGTAAATGGAAGAGAGGCCCATAGGTTGTGTTGTGTCTAGGTTGGGATCATAGTTTCAATGCAAGGACAAATAACCAACCACAGAGGAGACATCTAAATCCCATTTACCTGGTATATAATTTCATATAGTCTGTTGCCTATACATAGTGCAGGCCGACATTTTGTGTGCTGAACCAACACTTATGAGAAGCCAGCACGTTAATTAATTAGGAACCAGTAATTTCACATAATGACTAATATTCATGAGGCCTGAATATAAACGCTAGTTATAATGAACTGACAGCATTCTCATGAATAATGGTTCAGGGCACAAAATGTCTGTCTTCTCTGTGTGTCACAGGTGCACTAAGTCTCAATATTTTTTAGTAAGTCTCTTTTTTTTTTTTTATAAAGGAATAATAATACTGTATTGTCTCGTCTTAAGATTTACAATGTTATAAACTTCATTGAAGGACATTAAAGAACCAGAAAAGCAGGGAAACAGAAATAATTTTCAGTGGTTAAGGGCAACAAACAAAACCTTAATTTGCTCCCACATTTAGATGGCATTCACATCACTGTCAAAGCGCTAAAGAATAAGCGTTTATGTGCTAAATAAAGTTTTGTCTGTTGTATTTAATTACTGTTATTTTATGTGCCCATGAGTCCCTAGAGTCACAATTTTTAAATATATAACTGAGATTTTTTTTTAGAGAAAATTGCAGCCCCCCCTTTTTATTTTACATAACGAGGATATAAAGTGGTTCTATCACCTACAAACAGCCCACATTTTGTGGGCTTAATTAATATCCATGAGAATGTATCCTATCCATTCAAAAGGAACCGGTACCCCAATTATATAAATCAACTTCAGGAAAATTAGTGAGACAGTTCCTCAGTGAGGTCACTCCTAGCAAATTATTCTGCTGCTTAGTGGCCCTGCTCACAAACCGGATGCCTCCACTTTGGAAGTGACAATTCCACTTTAAAGGATGAATGTATAAAACTATTCTTGGTATAGGACTTTACCTAGTTTCTATGATGATCCTAGTAATTTGTCTGCAGATTTCGCCTTTCAGTACACTTACCATTGTTTGTGACTTCTTTCACCACAAGTCATTTTCCAAGCATTCTCCTCTCATTAAGGTAATGGAGTTTAAGGTAAGGTTTGGAGTTATGGCGTTGTGACAAGAGCTCTGTGTGACATCATTGGGGGCAGAGTATGAAATATTGGTGGTCGGAGCCAGGTCTGGAAAAGATCAAAAACTATGACATGGAGAAGGCAAAAGACTGGTGGATATAACTCCGTAAGGGTGGTGGCCACTCCATGGATCGCAGTATCCCTCATTACCTCGGTACCCACAGTGTGGGATGCTGGGAAGAGCCCAGCACAACCAGTAGTCTCTGAGGGGACACTATTTTTTGCAGGGGTCCCCACTTCCTATAGAAGCTCTAGCTCGATGTTGACCAGCCTGGGTCTGGATCTCGCTATGACACCCCATGCTGTGGGTTTTCCTAAAAACATTGGGAAACAGCCCTGGCTGTCTAGTGCTGTGGCTGGTCAAGAAATTTGGCCATTCAAAATAAAAGTAAAAATAATTGTATGTACTCAAAGAGTTTCTCGAATGTGACCAATGCATAGCAACCATGGGTATACAACACACAAGTTTTCCTAACTATGACATCTAAAATGTTTGTCGGTCTTGGCTTCTCTTCAGCTGTGACCCATTTTTCCCTATGCTCTTAGGAATAATGTTTTTATTTTTTATATGTTCTCTAGATTATGGTGGTTGGCAGAGAGGTTTTTGTCTATATGATTAGTCTCTTATGTAGATTTTCCTCCTGAACTAATTATATGCTTCAGCCAATCAGAGTGGTGGTAGTGGGTATGTAAAGATTTTTACTTCCACTTCTGTTGTATCGGATTGGTTGATTTTTGATGCGGCCTATTCAAGGTCTTAGTTTCTCGACATTATTTTTGTTTTAGCCGTATCATTTGCATCAGCTCCAGGGCAGGTGTAAGTTCCCGACTGATAGTGATGACTGTCACGGCATATTCTTTGTATTAGAAAGTACATGTATGTGTGCCACTAGATAGCAAAGAAATGTGTGTGCAAGGAAGATTGACTATATAAATGCATTGTATGTACAGTACACCTTAAGAGCATCCTGATTCATGTATTTACTGTTGAAAAAATTAAGAAAAAGATTTTATTTACAAATATTTTTTTAGTATAGTATTAATAGCTTTTAATACTTATACCCAGATTCAAATGGAAACATATCTCAAGATCTGCTTGAATACCCTCAGAAATATGCTCAAGTTCCGTGCTTGTGTTTAAGTGGAAGTTGAGTGCAGGGTGCCTCCAAAGATGAATCCAGCCCAGAATGTCTGCAAGCCCTGGGGGTTCCCTACTCCTCATGCCTCTTACCTTGGCAGGCGGGAGTTTGGGGAGACATCCTCGGTTTCTCAGACTGGGAGTGTGAAGCTTGACTATGACATCATAGCCAAGCGCCACACTTCCAACGCAACACTGACTGGAGGAACTGCAGCTAGCCACTCCACACATAAGAAGCTGCATTCTGCTACCTCTTCATGTAGTGGTTGAAGATCCATATGGGGGCACCATGGGGGCATTAAAATAACTGGATGAATTACATTATGTCACTTATTTAGTGTTTTAGGCACCTCCTAACCATTGGCATCCTAGAGTCACCTTATGATACTGCTGGCTCCGGTCAAAATTTATACACTCTGCAACATGCAGCAGCAACATTCTTCATACAAAATTGTTTTAACAACCTACACTTTGATTTCTAATCTGATTTTTTTTTCCTTCGTAAATTCAAAAGAATTAAACTAACACAATTAAAGTTCTGTTCCATTAATAGCTGTCCGATGATAATTGCTTAGAAGAACAAAATAATTTGCAGTAATATTGTCCCTATACTTATAGGTGACATGTCTGTAAAATTTCACTGCTTATACGTGTTCCATGTTGTGTGAAACAACTCTGGTGTGTGCAATTGTCCCATGATGCTTGGTGCCTTTGGGAATCTTAACTCCAATGACTGCAGGTGAAAACATTTTAAACAGGTTTTCCATCTGTATTAGAATGGGTTCCTCTTTCAGGACTGTGTTAGAGTATTTGTTTTTCCACTGCTACCTTGTTGATTACAGTCTAAAATGTATTACCAGAGATTTGCTACTTGAGCATAAATAAATAGCAGACAGATAATCACATCATCCTGCTTCTGCGCAGTGTCCACATACTTTTCTGCCCATGTTTCCGCTGTTTACATTTTCAACATGCTTTGCTGCTGAGCACAAAGGAATGATTTAATATTGAAAGAAACACTGCACTGAGTTTAGGTTAAACCCCTCTATAAGGATATAGCTGTGTATAATAATACACCAAAAATATAGGAGGGTAGGTGCTCCCACACAAATATGAACATTTAGTAATAGCAACAAATATCAGTAATGTAATAAAATAATTAACGGAGTTAATAAAGAATTATTATTTTATTACATTACTGATATTTGTTATTTGAGTGCCCCAGATACACAATTTCTGCTCTCTCTTTTTCTCTTTATTGCTATCACAAAGGAATGATGACAGCAAGTCTGTTGAATTAAGTGTTGAAAAGGGAAATCGTGAGAGGCTCAGAGGCAGATACCTATGAAACTGCCCACAGATTGTTCCATTCAGTAAAGTTGCCCACAGCACTGCCATGGGATGGCAAGGAAAAAAACTAGTTAAATATTGAAAATGACTAGGTAGACTCACTAAGGTATAGGGAAGAGGTACAGAAACTCCTCACTCCCTAACTACCCCAATGCATACTGCAGTGTGCATTGGGGTACAGAATGTACAGATATACAGCATGAATGTACAGGTATACAGAGCAGATGAACCGGTTTCAGTGCAGGCTGGAGCTGGTTGGTGTGATTTATATAACTCTTGATTACCATATAGACCAGTGTTGGCTAACCTGTGACACACCAGGTGTTGTGAAACTACAAGTCCCAGCATACCCTTCCAGCAATAAGTTGCTATATATTGGCAAAGCATGCTGGGACTTGTAGTTTCATAACACCTGGAATGTCACAGGTTAGCCAACTTTGATATAGACAAATGTAAATAAGACACAAATAGGAGAGTGAGATTTTTTTAATTGATCATGACAACCCAATTAAGTAGCTTAGAAGCATGTACACTCCATTGCAATCCAATAAGGATAGATCATTTAAATCTAATTGGATAGAACCTGAGTGTGGTGAATTTGGTCACAGATCTGATTGTATCTGGTTTAGTTGTAACGTGTGGCTAGCATTCCTTAAACAGGTTGGAGTTTCTGTTCTGTGTGAACCCATGTATCTCACTGACTCTCACATGTACACTGAGTGGCAAATCATGGTGAGTTCCCTAAATTCATCCAAAAATGTGATTTGACAAAATACTGAAAGTGAGTAAAACTTCTTCATTCACTAAGGCTGGGTACATCCTTTCGAAAATTTCTCCTGTTGCGATATCATTAATGGTTTTACCAAAGACTGTAAAAAAAAAAAAGTCCAGATCAGCATGTGTACACACTAAACGCGTTTTACAAGATTTACCTTGAGATCAGTGCTCTTCATCTGTCATAACCATCGGCTGAAAAGATCATGACTCTGCACACTTCATAGAGATCTATGGATACTGCCGGTCTTGAGTGCACACACACTACAGGACTGAAACTAAATCGTTCCATTGTTGAATGAGATTTTTATTTCAGTTTAAAAAAAATCAAACGAAACATTACGATGTGCTTTAGAACAATAATCCATTGTTTGAGAGTATACACTAATGCAATATTGGGTCGAACTGTCTTTTATCGTGTGGTTAGCCCCAATAGTCGGATGAAAACCCTGTAGTGTGTACGCAGCCTAACACTTAGTGAATAGGGTCTAAACAGGCAATATAGATTAGTTTTATCAGTTGTACAAATATAAATAATACAAATAAGCTCAACTTTGCAAAATTTCCTGTCTTTGTTTAACAAACAAAATCATTAAATGTTAGAAAAGTGATCTATTTCTTTGTGAAACAGTTTGATTGTCAAGCTGGTTTTAAGCATTGGTATTTTTTTGACCTTTGGATTCAAGGTTCAAATGGATTCAAATTGGTAGTGAATATCTAATCGTATTCTAAGTGTAAAAATGTGCAGCTTTAATATAAAACTCTAGTGCAACTGTAATCCGTATGCTTATTATTGCAGCTTTTTATCCCTCGTCTGCTTTACATGTCATTATTGCCATCTCAAAGATTGGGCAGGGAAGGCAATGCACATTTGGGTGTCCTCAGCGTAGAGGTGGTATTGAAGGCCAAATGACCAAATTAGTAGCCCAAGACAAGATATGTATAATATTATCTCACAACATTTAGAAAAAAAAGGAGCCTCGTTAGAACTCAGTAGAGAGTGAGATTGGAAGGGAGAATGTGCCAGAGGTGGGTACACTACAGGAGCAGTTAGAGAGGTAGGAAGGGCCCCAGGAGAGAACTGTCTAGATGGACAATGGAGTGAAGGATGTGTAGGAGAAGAGGGTGTTAAACAGTGTCCAAAGCAGCAGAGAGTTACAGGAGAATGAGTATTGCAAAAAAAGTAATATTTATTTATAAACACAAATACAGTAGTCAAATGAAACACAAAATAAAATCAAGCTAAACATACAAACTCCTGTGTTAAAAAAACAAACAAATTTGTAATACAAAAAACATGCATGTTTTTGGTTTTTTTTCCCATTAGTTACAGGTGTTGCAAGGCAGGTCATGCTGGAACCCATAATTGCTCTCTTCTTTATTAAAGTATTAGAGAAAAAGGCCATTTTGTATCAGAATATTACTTGGCTGTGTGTACTTTGTACACACCTGTACTTTCAAGCTGTAAAAACTACAATTTCTGATGCCTTAACTGTAATGCAGGTCCCCCAATGACCTAAAAGGAATAACATTGTTAACTATAGATACTTACATGCTGCAAAAGGCAACTCCTTCATGTCTTTTTCTTAATCCATGAAATTATCCTTGCCTCACCTCCTTTGTGCTCTAGGTTACAGCTAGGTCATAAGGTCTGTTGGAATAAATTACAAACATTTAGCTATCTATTAAAATAGTGTCTATTTCTCACTTATCCTCAAAATGAAAGGTATTTCCATTAGAAAACATTGACAAATCAGTGCCTTAAAATCAATACACACACAACACTTAGTTTATGTACTTTACATCGGCAGAAAAGAAAGTTCACATAGTGAGTCAGATACATTTGATTAACAGACTATGCTTAATTACAGAATATTTTTCAGGTGAGGCAGGCATGTTCCAGCTAAGGCCTGGTAGTGCATCAATAAAAGCCTTTAGTTTGGTCTAATTTAAACGAAACTCTAGCAACCAAGCTTCATCATTATTTTTCTAAGTGCTATGGCTATAAAAGTCACATCTAATAATCTCAGCAGGGGCAGAGGTAAGCCCTTACAGGCTGTCTTCAAATTTGCAGACTTCTAAGGTGAACATTTTTCAAAGTCCAAACGGTCTGGTGCATGCATTTGTATATGTTTCGAAAAAAGAAACAGGCCTTTACTTTCCTCACCAAATAATTTTATTTTTAGGATGTTAGAGAATTTTAAAAGTGTGATCTAAACCATATGTGAAAAAGATTGTACCTTGCAAATCAGTGTTGAACCTGAAGTGGTCTTCCTCCACAGTTTCAGGAGGGCTGGGGATCTGTTGGATAAACATGCAACATGAGAGTGCAAAAACACATAATTCTTATCTTAATAGATATTAGATTGAAAAGCTTCACAACACCCCCTCCCCCCCACAAAAAAAAGGTTAGAATTTATAAGACAAAACACACATATTAAAATGCACATTACATATGAAAATAGAGATGCACTGTTATTGTGTAACATAAAACATCTTACAAACACAAAACTTTAAAGTGTCTATAAAGGAGTAAACTAAAATATAACTCTCAATACAAATAAATGACCATATATAGAAAGCCACACCAGAAAAACACAGTATAGTGTCCTAACCAACTTCAAGCAGTATTTTATGGTGGATTGTAATCAGACAAGTATATACAGGTGTATGGGTCACTGTGGTATCAGATGATGAGATCTGATGCTGTGTCTATGCAACGCTGTTCACGAAAATCTGTTTCCTTTTATGCTGATTAAAAAATGTTTGATTTTATTTATGATTGCGAATTATTCTGATATTCATTAGCATAGACTCGTATTTTAATTTTTAAAAACCAAAACATGATCCTTTGTGTTACTAAGAAGGTCTGTGCAATTGTTCATTTAATTATGATCATTAACACTTTAGGATGTCACTAGGTTCTGTGTTGTATGTTTGGTACAATCTGAAGTATGCCTTACTGGTTAGACAAATGAGCTGGCAATAGTAAGGTCATGAGTTCGAATCCAGAATCATGCCTCTATCTGTGTGGACTTTGTATATCCCCATGTTTCTGCGGATTTACGCCAATGTGTCACTTATAGAAGAGTATGCTAGTATGTTTTGGCGCTTACTATCTCTAGTGTCGTGCATATTTATGGTTGTGAATTATTAGCCGTTACATCCGCATCCACGGTTATTTTCAATTTCAAACTTACAGATGACACATTTTTCCTGTGGGCGAACAAGAGAATGTATGTGTGTAATTCTTTATTGTTTATCCTTAAACCTTAATGTTGCCAGTAATGCATGTGTTGTGTTCTGAATTTCCATATCCAAATATTTAAACTGTGCATGTACCAAGGATTTAGGCATCTAATATTTCATTGTAGAATTGATAATAATAATTTAATTGATTGTTACATTAATTAAAATTATTAAAGTAAAACAGATTGTTATGAGAGACGTGGATGCTCAGCTTTTCCTTCTAGTCTATTTCATCCACTTTCACGATGGCTTAGTGGTTAGACAATCCATCTTTCAACAGTGGAGACCTGAGTTTGAATCCTCACCAATGCACTTATCTCTCTGGAGTTTATATATCCTCCCCATGTTTGTGTGGATTTCCTATGTGTCTCTTATGTAAGAGTACGCTTGGTTTAAATTCACACAATTTATCTGAACAATTTTAACACATTAAGCTGTTAGCGTATTGTTAGCCGTTTTTACAAATATCAGCAACTAACTGTTAGACACATCAACCAATTTATTACAATTGTGGTTGAAATTAAAAAGGTTGCTTCTAAAAGAAAAAGTACACAATGTTTGATACAAATTTAAAAAAGATATATTTTTTTATGTGAAGTGCATTAAGATGTATGTTGTACATATTTAGTTGTGAGTGTTTTAAAAGAACGAAGCAATTTGAACAGTTTAGTGTTGTTAATCTAGCTGCTTTGGATTTAAACATGACCCTGAGCTTCCTTAAGTTTAAGTAAGAAATTAAGATAAAATGCACAGCATTTCTTAACTATCCGACGGATACGGAGGTAACACCTACTCTTAACTTCGTACTGATCTCCGCCCAATCCCCTCCCATTCCCATCCCTTTTTTCTTAAGTGTAGAAAATCTTCTTAACTTAAGAAATTCTCAGCTTACTCAACGGATTTTCCTTATCTCCCTTTTCTGGGCATGCGCAGATAAGATTTTCGTAAGATCCGCAAAAAATGTCAGATCCCTTCGCTAATGTATTAGGCCCATAGAGGATAAAGAGAGTAAGAAAGGGCAATGGGGAGTGGGGGTCCCACTGGTAATGATGCAGTTATGCCTGAGTAAATAAAGGCTGACGGCTAATTGGATGAATGTGGGAGGATTAAGGACTGTTGTGCCACTGAAAATAGTCCTTGAGCCACAGGGTAGGATTTTTGTAAAGTTAACTAATTTAGATATATGCTGGAACAAAATCATTCTAAATATTTGTCACTTCACATGACAAATTGATCCTCCAAAATGCCCTGTATGTGCTTGATAAGTCAACATTCCTTAACAGCTGTCTCCACCAAGTACATTGTTAATTAATACACTGGATCTAACCATAAATCAGATGCTGTAATTGTGTTAAATCACCAGGAACATGTTTGTTTTTCCGTGAATTACAATCTCTGGCATAACTCGCTCCAGTTAATCTGTTGGATTTGTTGCAGTGATCATTATTCATTTGTGTAAATACCTCACCCATGCATGACATACAGATGTCGTTTAGTATTGCCTTTTACAGATATGCTAGTAGTTGGTAGCAGTATCAATTTATGTTTTGATAGTTTTTGTTCATGAAATCCAAATTTATTTCTTAGTTATTGGAAGTAATATTCATTAATGTGAGACTATACCCTAATTCTTAACGGTTTATTTTCACATTATCCTTTAAAGGTTTAGTTAAATGTTATTTTGCTCTGAATAGAGTTTTACTCACCATTGGATTGGTTACTTGGCTTCAGTGATATTGGTTGTAGAATACTTACATGAGTATACTAAATAAATTGTCTCTGTGACAGGACTGACCACCTAAAGGACCATTAAAATTAAAATATAAATAACCTTCTATAAAAAGCTACTAATAACATTATACTTACCAACATAGGAGTTTTTCGTCCTCTGGGAGGGGGGTGTGGTGGGAGGGACGGAAGGGGGAGGATTGTCATTTCGGACACACCCCCCCGCTATGAAAGTGACATTTTGCCGCGGGGGGCTTTATTAAGGCTCCCATCCTGCCCACTTTGCTAGGAAGTGGGCAGGATGTGGGAGAATTGCCTAGGAATCCAGGAGACTTTCCCGGAATTCGGGAGTCTCCAGCACATTCTGGGAGAGTGGGCAAGTAGGAATAACATTCAGATGTACCCATTCCTTTACAGACTTTGAGATTTCAAAATGCTTTTACTTTTCCAATACATAGGAGTGCAAGCTTCTGTTCTGTCAGCCAATGCAGTTTCTTTTAGTGGGATTACTGTCAGGAATCATGCTTTACTATATGTAGACAAATAGCTCCATCCATGAGCATGACTTTATTTCAAATGTAAATAGTTTTAATGTGTACTTATATAAAGAGCTATGGAATTTGCTGGCGTTATATAAGTAAATGATGATGATGATAAAGAGCTGCCATATTTAGGCTAAATAGTAAGCAGTAAACATGAAAGCATAAATGACAATGGCCGAGAGTTTATATTATATATTTTTTTTCTTTTTAGAAAAGCATACCGATTCATTATCAGCGTTTATTTCTAATGTCATTTTCTCATATTGCCTTTCTATTTTCAATGTAGGAATATTGGCACAGGAGACGCACTTTGACAACCTGAAGTCCATTGGACGTTCTTACATTGCTGCTTCTTATGTTAAGACTCTTGAATCTGCTGGAGGGAGAGTAATTCCTATAAGGTAACTTGACATTACTAGAAACTGCCTGTGCTTTATTATACCAAATTTGTCAGTTAACTTTATATTCAATGGGGATATTCCCCTGACTAGCAGAATATTTTTACTCCCTTCCGCCTTAGTTACAGAGATGCAGCTTGCTCACTATTGTATCCAAATGTTTTGTGTTTTACAGCTACACTAATCTAAATGAAGAATTCAAATGCATTTTACAGCTGCACTATGACCTACGACACTAAGGTGCCTCCTCCTCATAGCTGGAAAATCAACTTTAATGCAGTAGAGGGAGGGGGTGTGAACGCGATGAATCATGAGCCGCAATCTCTTGATTGATCCTCACGCTCTCACTCCCCATCCTCCCTTCCTGGGACAAACTGCTACACATACCAGCCCTCTGCCACTAGAGGAAGCAGTACTTTAACAAAATATTTTTAAAACATTCAAATGTACAGTAGTGATATATTTAACAAATATAGGCCTAATATCCACTTTCGTAATTTACTTAGGACATAACTGAAGCTTAACAGAGCAGTAATTTGTAGTCCATGAGGATTAGAAGAGAGTAATGGCCTTTAGGTTTACCAGTGATTAAATCATTGACAACTTTATTCAATGCAGTCTCTGTGGAGTGTTGAGAACGAAAGCCTGACTAAAGAGGGTCTAATAGGTTGTTTGTGGAAAGGAAGCGTGTGAGGCAACTCTCTAGAAGCTTGGAGGGGCATGGGAGTGGAGAGATGGGACGGTAATTTGAGAGAGAGTTTTGGTCAGAATTTTGTTTTTTCAAAATGGGAGTAATCACTGCATGCTTGTAGAATGATGGGAAGATACCAGTAGAGAGAAAGAGATTACACATTTCAGTCAGAGGAGGAATGAGCACAGGAAACGGGGATCTACCGATTTGTGAGGGTACAGGATCAAGAGGTAGAGTAGGAAGATAAGAAGAGTGTAGAAACGTCCTCTTCGTTTGTGGGGTCAAATGAAGAGAGGGTGTCAAAGGGTGCTGGGAAGGAATTGAGCTGATTGCTTGTCCAGGAAGATGACACCATTTCTAGTCTATTCTTGTATATTAATACTTATATGGTAAATAGAATAAAGATAAATATATATAGGGCAGCACGGTGGCGTAGTGGTTAGCAGTTCTGCCTCACAGCACTGGGGTCATGAGTTCAATTCCCAACCATGGCCTTATCTGTGTGGAGTTTGTATGTTCTCCCTGTGTTTGCGTGGGTTTCCTCCGGGTGCTCCGGTTTCCTCCCACACTCCAAAAACACTAGTAGGTTAATTGGCTGCTATCAAAATTGACCCTAGTCTCTACCTGTCTGTCTCCCTCTCTATCTGTCTGTATGAGTCTGTCTGTGAGTTTGTGTCTATATTAGCGAATTTAGACTGTAAGCTCCAATGGGGCAGGGACACATGTGAATGAGTTCTCTGTACAGCGCTGCGGAATCAGTGGCGCTATATAAATAAATGGTGATGATGATGATGATGATATATGATTCCACAACATCTAGCACCTCTGGCTAGCCTCTCCAAGCAAGGAGCCACAAGTCTAAGATACGATCCGCTCTACATACGTACACAAGTCTAAATCCGGCCCATCCAGAAGGGATCTATATTTAACAAACTGTTCAGTCCCTGTATTTTATTAGGCAAACTTTGTTATTTCAAACAGGGTTGGTCACACATTTGTTGTCTCTTTTCAGCATTGTGAGTGTACCTGCAGTCCTTTTACTTGGTATCAATAAGTTTATTCTTCACCTTTTCAGGATCAATCTTTCTGAGCAAGAGTATGTGAGGATCTTCAGTACAATTAATGGGTATGTATGCAACACACTTACATTTTCTGTGTGCAACATTATCACAAATAAAATTCAAAATCATTATTCCTATGCTATATATCATGTTATACTTAACACTGGCTCACAGAGTCTTTTATATATAACATTTTGGAATTTTTTAGGTTGATGTATTTTAGAGCAGAAAGAAAATAACCTTTGATAATGGCGGCCTGAGTATGTTAAATTAATAATGAAAATATAAATATAAAAAACAAAGGTCAAGCAGCTATAGAAGGAGGCTGCAAACCTCCCCAATTACGAATAACACACAGAAAAGTCTTACAGCGCTAAAATCCCAACTTGAAGATAAAATAAATATTATATATGTTTTTTCAATCTACTTTATGGATCATCAGTTTAAAAGTATATGATAAAAAAGCAGTAGAAAAAACGCGTAAAGGCAGCCTTACTTCAAATCCCACTAATCATAAGTAAAATCAATGTAATAACAAATTGTGTCTTATTAAACAAACAAAACAGCAACCTACATTACAATAATATATCACCACTAAACATATCACAATATACAAGTAATCACTTTAAATAAATGTGTACCGCTGTCAGTGCACTGATAATAAAAATAAAAAGTCCAGGACACATTTGTCTGTAAAAGGACTTAATGGGTATTACTTTACTTAATTAGAATACAAATACACTGACTATGAATGTTATATGGATTCCTATTTTGTTATGAAAAAGGACAAAAAAAAGCTTCGTAATATTCAGCTGTCTTGCAAAGTTTGTATAGATCTAAATGCAAGGTTGTTGTTTTATTTAATAAAAGACACAATTTGAATTTACATTGATTTTACTTATGATTAGTGAATTTGAAGTAAGGTTTCTTTAACACTGTATTTTACTGATTTTTTTATCATATACTTTTAATCTGATGATCCTTAAGTAGATTGAAAAATAAATATTATATATTTTTATTCAATCTTCAACTTGGGTTTTTAGTACTAAGTATTTTCTAATTTTAGAGCAGAGATGCACATTTATTTTATAGATTTTAAGCTGGGAAAATCAAGTGCCAGGGTGCTACCGTTCCGGGGCCCCAAGCAAGAAGTTCCTAATAAAATGTGTTGCATATCTGACAATCAAGGGACCCCAAAAATCTGTTTCTGGAACACCACTTAGGGCTAGATTTACTAAGCTGCGGGTTTGAAAAAGTGGGGATGTTGCCTATAGCAACCAATCAGATTCTAGCTTTCATTTATTTAGTACCTTCTACAAAATGATAACTAGAATCTGATTGGTTGCTATAGGCAACATCCCTACTTTTTCTAACCCGCAGCTTAGTAAATCTAGCCCTTAGGGTCCTGACCCAAAGTTTTCACTTCTCTGTTTTAAGGCATGCATAATAATCCACAGTAGAATTCACTTTTTATTTACAATGCTTATTTAAATGCTATATCACTTATATAAAAACACCCATATAATTTGTCAAAACTTTAATGGGGATCATTTATCTCTACTACATCCAGAGGACATCTACACAGAAAGCAAAAGAGCGTGGACAGGATGAAAAATATATGTCTGTTTTATCGAAATCTTGCTCTTTATTTCTAAAATTGGTCAAAATCACAAATGGTGAAACGTTATTAAAAGCATTAAAAACTTAAGCTGCCCACACAATTTCACATTGGGCAATAGAAATATATAAACTTAAACATAAAACACCCCCAATTAACAATGACCCAAATGGTTTTAATATGCGTGGCTTAAGCGTCTAGGTGTTTATTTATAAAAAAAATTTAAATCTATACATGTTTTGATCTTGTACATTACCACAAACTTAAAGAAGAAAAACCTAATAAAATATTTTTTTAACATGTTACCTTCCAGGATTCTTCTTCCAGGGGGTGGCGTCGATCTTATATTTTCTGAATATGCAAGAGTGTCCAAGATATTCTATGACCTGGCCATCGCGGTAATTTTATTACTAAATTGTATCATTTACAGCATCATTTTATAAAGGGTGGAGCAGTTTCTTTTCTGATGTTAGTATATTCGAATATATACTTTATATTTACATATTGTGACACAAGCACCTTTAGGTGATGCATAGACGAACAACTTCTTGCTGTAGAAGCAGTACTTTTATTGTTCCATCACAATAAACAACATATACTTTCCTCAGGGTGACACCAGACAACCTAACACTGACTAGACATAATCCTCCTGACTGGCCACTGTTTGGCATCGGTCGTGCTGCATACTAGCACAATACAAGTTTTTATACTTGAGACTCCTCCCACAGCCTTTGCTTGAATGACATTTGACACTCCCAACTGGTCCTTAGAGAAGGAGGCCTCTTCAGGTGCTGTTTGGTCTGTCTGACAGCAGACACACCCAGTCAGCTGTAAAAGAAAACATCCACCTCCACCATGCACATTAAATCACACTTTATACTTTTACCTTGTCATACCTATGTCCTCCACCTTTTTATCTTTGAACTAGGTACACTGCTGTATAAGTGTGCAATGTCTGCAGCCTTGATCTGCAGACTGTCAGCGGAATAGCTAATTCCTCTCTTAGAGGCCTGTGGGAAACCACTCCCTTTGTTACATTATGTTTCTGGTCAAAGCAATAGCCTTTTTTTCAGATCAACTTTTTCATCATAACATAAAATAGCATAAATGTATTTCTCTGTATGCTGTGTTTATTGCTTTTATGTAGCGTCTATAGCTGATTTTTTGTTTTGTTTTGTTTGTCTTTTGTTGGGAGTGAAGTTTTCAAATTGGCAGAGTATGTTTATGTCCACCTTTTGTAAATGAAATAATATCACATTGAAGATACACTTATCATTAAATCATTATGCAGACACGTAAGATGGTGAATATAGAAAATTAGATACATACATGTATTTATATATTGTTTGTTCAAGTATCTACTTAATGTCCTGACGATGGGTCCACTGAAGCTAAAGTACAGTTACAAAACACTTATTGAACTGAAAAACTGCCAACATTATCATTATCATCAGCTATTTATATAGCGCCACTAATTCCGCAGCGCTGCACAGACAGCATACCTACAAATCTTCCCTGAAATGTATTCACTAAATGTAAAGGACACCTGATATATCTCAGATTCAAAACTGCTCACTGATCACATTGCTTATAAATCTGCACCTGCTGTCTTAATCGTCTTCTTTATCATTGATTGGTCCCTTGGTAACCGATGGCTTAAGCCAATTTCAAACATTGATGTGTGTATCTGTCTGGTCCAGATGTTTCTTTCTGTGTTATCCAATAGATTCCCAAGAACAATAGGTTGTAAAACATTTCCTTCCTCTACAATATTATTTGTTCCATGTTATTTTGCTCCCAAAACAGTTTTTAGCACATACATTATATCATTAAGTATTATCAGCACACTAAATCTTACTTGTCTATAGTATTTATTAAACCTCCAGGCTTAATATCTTAACCAAAAGCTTCCCAGCAGGAACCATCACTATCCTGGAATACTAGCCCCTGCTGATGCCTCAGATTTCACTCTCCCCTAGGTCACTATGCTTGGAAAAGTTATAATCTGAGTCAACCTGCAGTGTTGGTGTCAGAAACTGATTGCACTAGCCCACACCCCCTCAATGTATTTATTAATTAGGGGATTGAGATGGGGTGTTACGTGTTTTACATTAAATTGGCAGCATGATATACATACACTTTTTTATATGTTTTCTGTTTTGTGTGCTTTAGAAATGTACATTTTTGTTTTCTCTCAGGCTAATGACAAAGGTGACTACTTTCCTATATGGGGAACATGTTTAGGATTTGAACAACTGACCGTTCTCACAAGTAGAGAACTTCTACTAACATTGACCGAAACAGAAGACATTTCATTGCCATTAAACTTTACTAAAGGTATTTACTTTATTGGCAAGATGTAAGATGTTTGTGAGCTAGGCCACCTCAATACTCTGTAGTTATGTTCCTGTTTCTTTAAGAGTTACACTTCATGTTAACTTCGTTTTTTGGGTTTGTGAAGTGACTATGTCAATTGGGGGACAAATGATCAATTCAACAAAGAGCCTGCAATGAAACAATATATTGGAGTGGCACTAAACCTTTTGTGTACTAGTGGGACACATTCCAAGATGAACAAAATTAAATGTAATTATAATTAATGTACAATTTATTATGCTACTAATTTATTCATATAGTAGCAAAGCAATTCTCTCATTTAGCTGGGCATGGCCATTCCAAAAAAACAAGTGTTCCTAAATCTATGCGCCTATTTATAAAACGCCACAATAACTATCCCTAAGTAGTGTGCAACGATTGCTTACATCTTCATGCAACATAGTCTGCAGTTAAATAAAATGCAATTTCCTTACAGCTGGCTTACAGTAATGTGAATAACAAATGTAAGTCAAAATGCATGTATAGTCCATTAGTGCTGAAGCTATGTAATAGGACGTATTTAATAAAATGCAAGTACTGAGATCCTTGGCAACCAATTGGATATTAACTTTCATTGCTTGGACTATGCTGAGTAACTGATAAGTAATTGAGTGCTATGTATTGATACGCACCACTGCTATTTGCACCATGTTGTTAAAGATGCCTCATTATGCATAGTGTGTATTAATATATACAATTTATTTTACATAATACTAAAGCATGTACAATAATTTATTATCTACTAAATTTGTTTTCTAGATGCTTCAAGCAGCAAATTATTCCGAAATATTCCGCATCCATTGTATAAAGCTCTCTCCAGGATGCCTATAACTGCTAACTTCCACCACTGGAGTCTCTCTATGCAGGTACATGCAATTGACTCAGGTCAGAGTAATTTAGACTTACAGTAACAAATAGAGATGTCAAGCTAGAGATTCTATTATTGGGCTCATTAAGTTTACATGTTGCACATTTTGACCTTTCAGTTTCAGTAGAATCCTAATATTAAATGTGTATTTTCCACCACAGATACACAGCTCACATGTGCATATATGGTGGAGGGGGCATGTGATTACTTGGGAACAAAAGGGCTCTCTTTAAAGGGCATTAACAAGGGTTATTAATTGGCAGGAATAAGTTGTCCACTAGTTGTATACACTGAAAAAGAATATTCTAATAACCCTTCTATAACTACCACATTTTAGATCTTTTTTGTGGGTAGTTATGGAAGGATTAGTAGTTAATCTGTTAGATATTGTTTTATTAATATAGATGAATAGTTGTATTGTTAGCATGTTCAATCATTGGTGTTTTACAGCTATTTCAGGCGTTTAGGCGTTTAGCATATGTTGGTTTAGTTATAGTGTGTTTAGTAGGTTGGCCATTACAATTTACAGTAGGTATACAGGTGTTGTATAACTATATGCATTGTGTGGCTAGTCTGACGAGAGAAGTGGGAACGGCTCAGAATATGAGTTTGTTTCTCCAGTTGCATATTTCATTTTTTGTTTCTTAAACTTGTAGCAAAATCAAGAGAAAAAAATTCAGCAGTTATAAAGGTTGAAAATATCCACAGATGAATACATTGGAGTGCCAACTATATTAGATGGTTTTAATAGGGGTACTTCTGGGTTTTTGCAGTCATGTCATTGTGGGGCTTATTTCTTCATGCATTGTTTTTTTGACTTGAAACTTTTCAATCCTTATCTCCTTGATAAGGATTGAACGTTTCCGGCAATGTATCAAGAAATTTCTCAGTGCCGATAACCTGCTGTCCCTGAGAAGTTACTCACCTCTTCATCGCAGTCTCTTCTCATCCTCTTCTCCTCTGATGAACGGTGTGTTGAACTTCTTCTGTTTTGTTAGTGCGCATGCGCCGACCGAAAACCTTGGGTATGCGCACTAACTTCCTGGGTGGCAAGAAGGCGAGTCATGTGACAGAGGGATCACATGATCCCTCCACACATGCGCTGTCCAGCTCTGCTCTTCAGAGCAGAGCTGACAGCTGCGAAAGACTTAATTTGTGTTAATGTACGCCAGCTTCAGATGGTATACTGTTTTCGGGGATTTAACACGGGGGAAAAGTTTGATAAATAGGCCCCTCAGTGAGAAATGTAAAACACACCCTGAAATGTTGTCATATCTTCAATTAAACAGACATATTTGGGACCCCTGTAATCAAGATGAACAGCTATACACATTTTTGGATACAGCAGTTGGCTAGTTCATTTTATCGATGAACACAAGGAAAATGTACTTTTTTATTATATTTGCAGCCTTTTTCTAAGTACAATAAATAAAACGCCTATATAATTATGTATGTTATCTATTCCAACAAAACAATATCCAGTTTCCATTTCATTTGGGTAAACTTAGAAATAAAAGGTCAATTGACATTGTAACTAAACCTGAACATTGGCCTGGACATGAAGGTGAGGGCTGGGAGGATAACCCCCCCCCCCCCCCAGTCAGGGAGAGATTGAGCTTTGCTGCGTCGTTTGTCAGTACATGTTTGAAATAGGACTGTTTTACTATTTTATAGTCTATTTGATCTTTTTAACATGTATTACCTCTGTTTTACTTAACAGAATTTTACATTAAATGAGAAACTGAGTGAATTCTACAGGGTTTTGTCTACAAACTTTGACGGTGCCCTGGAATTTATATCCACTTTTGAAGGTACTGACTTTACCCTTTAATGTCATGAAAAGATTTTCACTGATTACCTCATCCTAACAATAAACAATAAAAGAGTTTGAGAATTTGATACAATATCTATACCACAACTATTGTCAACATCTCAAATAATACAAAATCTGAGCCACTATCGTTGTTAATACCTTGGACTCCTTTATATTTGTATTTATATCGCTCATCAGAAAACTATCTGAGAAAATATCAGGATATATTCAGGAAGTTTTGTAATCCCTATTAAGTATATAAAAATGTGAAAATTATAATAAGTGAAAATTTTCCAAAGTATTAAGAAACATGTTGTAATGTAACATAATTACAATAAAGGAATACATTACATTGCTCTGTCTAATAAGACTATGGACAGCATACTAACCAGACATTCTCTTCTTCCTGTTTTAAAATAATTCACTAATTTTCAACACTATCATTAATTTGTTATTTTAATATTTTTGCGAGATGAAAAATCTGACTCTCTGATGTTCTTTTAAGGTTAATAATAATAATAAAGATTTAAGTATTTGAAATCCCTTATTGTATTACCAGTTATGGATTAAAGAGTGCCTCCAATAACAGAGCTCCTTTCTCTTCCCCCTTAATTAATGAAAGTATATCTCCTGAAATAGTTTATTATTATTATTATTATTATTATTATTATTATTATTATTATTATATCTCACTATCGTTTTTCCTTTTGCCTCTCATTTTCCTCACTCATCATGTACTGACAAAATTATATATTACAGCACGTAATTACCCATTTTACGGAGTTCAGTGGCATCCTGAAAAAAATCCATTTGAATGGAGAAAAACCTCTGATATATCACATACTGCTGAAGCCGTGCATGTGGCTTTCTATATGGCCGAGTTCTTAGTTAAAGAAGGTAAGAATCTGAATACTGAATAACCTTGTTCTATCCATGCATGTGCTAACGAAGGCTGCCATTTATTTGTCTTCTTGCCCAGTTCATTAGGTACACCTATGTTTCCTATGTAGTGGACTCCTCAGTCAGTGACCACTTAATAGGTCCAGAGAATCATCATCATCTATTTATATAGCGCTACTAATTCTGCAGCGCTGTACAGAGAACTCGCTCACATCAGTCCCTGCCCCATTGGGCTTACAGTCTAAATTCCCTAACACACAGACAGAGAGAGAGAGAGAGAGAGACTAGGGTCAATTTGATAGCAGCCAATTAACCTACCAGTATGTTTTTGGAGTGTGGGAGGAACTGGAGCACCCGGAGGAAACCCACCCAAACACGGAGAGAACATATAAACTCCACATGGATAAGGCCATGGTCAGGAATCAAACTCATGACCCCAGTGCTGTGAGAGAGAAGTGCTAACCACTAAGCCACCGAGAATGCTATTTTACAGCAGATAGGTAGCTGAGGGCTCCATTTAGTCACTAAATCTGAGAACAGCATTAGTATAAAAAGATGCATAACAAAGAGCACAAGTCATTGCACCTTCTCAAGGCTGGGGTAGAGCAGCATCTGACAATCATTGTCAAACAGGCCCCTCCCTTCATGGCAGCAGCATATGCATCTGTGATTGGACTTTTCAGCAAGATAATGCTTCATGCCACAAAGTTACTAAAGCACTACAGGAACATGACAGCTAAGCTTAATGCGGTGGCATTCCCAATAACAGAATCCAGTTCAGCATGTGTGTGACAAACAAGTGTTTAGAGATTTAAGTAGTGACTGACCACAATCGTGGCGGCCAGCATGGTATAATCTTGTACATGTCACCATAGTCTGTTATGATCATTTCTCAATCCTGTTAAACTCCATTATTTTGCTACTTTACTTTAAAATTACACAGGCAGCTTTTTTATTTTTTTGTATTTTTACTTTGTATAGTACAGAAACTATACTTCATCTTTCACTTATTTAGAACCCAGAATAAGGTCTCCCTTCCGTTTCCACTGTGTTCTCAAAAGTGTCAGATAATAATGTAAGTTGCACAATTTCGGAGTACTGCTGTGTACACATGGGCAAATTTAGTGGTGTTCACAGCATGAAGGACACACCATAAATTACACTTTAATTAGGGATTATTGATGTCTAAGATCAACCTGTACTCCTAAACTTTTAGTGTTAATGCCACTATTTGACCCAAGCTTAGTTTGTTTACTGTAGCAAGAATTTTGTTTGGCCGATCTATCACAAGCTATATTTTAGTAAGTAAAGTGCTTTATTTGTATATGCTATCAATATATTTTTGATATACTAATTACCACTTTTTATGTTTACAGCCAGGAAAAGTCAACATCAGTTCTCTGAAGAAGCAGAAGCAAGAAATCCATTAATATATAATTATTGCCCAATTTACACTGGAAATATATCTGTCTTTGAGCAAATGTATTTCTTTTGAAGTTGTTAAAATGTACTTTTAATGTGGTGCAACCTATGAGAACAAATTTTTGCCAAGCACTTTGTTTTATTTGCAACAGCATAAAGAAATGGTCACGGTTCATTGTTCTTACTAATTGGTTCAGTTTTATTTCACCATTCCAACTTTTATTTTTACAGAATACAATGTTGATTTAAATAGTCAAGCTATATGTGTTACTGGAATTGTAATGTAATGGTAACACTGAATGTAAACATGTATTTAACATGCGTTGTGGGAGAGTGTTATGCCTCCTACTGAATTTATTTCTTGTTTTGCTCTTTACACTCCTAGACGACATTGTTACATATAATTAAATGTTGACTTGACACTTAAGTTTGCTTCTTGTACATTTTTAAAATACTGGACTTTCAGGTGTTCCAGGATAATTCAACTCAGAAAATAATGGATAATGGGAGAACACCAAGACACCTTTTTGTGTGTGTCATACAGTATTGAGTTTCTCAGAAAAATATATTTGATAAGCAAAAATGTGTTAAGAGAAATTAAGGATAACCAATGGAGGGTTTTTTTTTGTGCTTTGTGACACCTCAATGTTACAATTTTTACAGTGTAAAAACGACATGGCAGGTGAATCATAACCTCAGAACCACAACCTATACTCTATAATACGACATCGAAAATCAAATGGACCCGGTTTACTTTTTGCATTTCTCAGCTCCCTGAGTGCAGGATGGTCCTGCTCATAGGGATTTTAGCATACAGATTAATTAACTCTATGGCAGGAGTGCTAGATGCGTTCACCTTGTGATAAACCACTAGCTGCATAGGAAGTAAAACATGATGTTTTTACCCAGTGTGTACAAAGCCTAAAACATGCAGCTAGTATTCATATACCTAGTGTATGGAATCACGGGTCATGCTGGTACTGTCCCAAGTATTGGTATGTTTTTGGTTTTTTTTTATGTGAAATGCCACACACATACTTTATGCCGCACTGGTGGCCATAACAAAAACTCATAGAACAAGTAGAAGAGGTCTTCACCTTTAGCAGCCGCCTTTCCCGTATGCCCCCAGGTCTTATGCTCAGAGTAGTATGAGTTTATGCTAATACGGCAGCGCACAGGTACAGGAGGAAGCACATGGAGTAGCGGCAGCCCAGAGATCAGCGGACTGGACAGAGCACCAGAGAGTATGTCAGGTACAGGCAGGAAGGTCAAGGGCACAGGTTCAGGATCCAGGGACAGGCGATAGGTCAGGGTCACTAGCAGAGGTTCAGAATCCAGGAACAGGCAAAGGTCATACACGGGTAATCAATCACAGGTTTCAACACTAAAGGCAGGAACAGGAGCAGGCAGCAGTACTGGAACGCAGTACGCTATAACCGGCAGTGAGGCTCAGACCTCACTGCCTTAAATAGTACTAAGAGCCAATCAGGACAGAGGAGGACAGGGCTGACAATCAGCCTCAGGAGGCAGCTAATAAATTACTAGCTAGAACTAGCATAGGTAATAACATAACCAGGAAGCATGTATAAAAATATAAATGAACCAGTTTAAATCATATGAGAGCTCCCCCTGGAGTTGGAGGATGTCCCTACACCCTCCTACATCTATGCCACAAGGATAATCCCAAAGAATAAAAACAGCATAGAAACTAGAGCACGCGCCCGGCTGCTAGATCACGCCAGGATGCGGCGTCCCGCCCGACTCGTGACACTTATCTTTAAATACATGTTCAAAAGCCATAATAAATACATGTTCAAAAGCCATAGCCAGTAAAATTATCATACCACTTATTATGGACAATTTCATGGAAACTGGAGGTAAAGAGTTTAAAGGCCAGCAAACAAATGTTTTAAACAACAACTGCATAATGGAACATTATAAAGTGAATAAGCCCTTAAACTGGTATGACTATATACCACTGTTTAGCCATAGCTCTTTCAGTGCTGTATGAGCTTACCCTTAGTAATATTAAGCCCTCTCATGGGGCTTATAGTCTTGAGTGTTCCCCTATTGTGGATCCTTCAATCTGAGCATCCATTCCATTCACTTGAAACTGAATGGAACAGAAAAGCTGCATAGACAGAGATCGTGTTGTCTCTATGGGAAGCACATGTTGTACTCGCTGCAACCATGAATTCAAATGGGTGTGACCACATTACATTACGGGAAGACCTTTACACTGCACGCACCTTCAGCAATATATAAAAGAACACCAGGACATTTTGATGTAATAAAGCTACTTTAAAATGTTCTCCAACCGGCTAGCCCATACTTACATGATCATGTTTAATTGACTGTAGGGACTGGCCAGATGATTTTGGTGCAAATTGGTTAGCTTATCATGCACTGTAATATATGGAGCTAGCGGTCCATGATATGCAGATATGGAATTTGTGACCAAAGTAAGTTTGCTAGTCCTGCTAGTATCAGATTATTGCCTTTGTGTACAATAAATACTGCTTTTGTTGGGCACTATTTGCCTTGAAAATCTGTGTGCATGTAAGACTCAACCCATTTGTAAAACACCTGTAACACCTATAATTGAATGCTTGTTTAGTTGAGTGTGAGGTATGGCCAGTTGGATGAATGCTTAGATGCAAGTTGGCATACACTATATGGACAAAAGTATTCAAACACTTGACCATTACACCAACAGGGACTAATGACATTGTATTCATATTCATATACATATACTTTAATATGGAGTTGGTCCTCCTTTCGCAGCGATAACAGCTTCCACTTTTCTTAAAAGGCTTTCCACAATATGTTGGAGTGTGTCTGTGGGAATTTGTGCCCATTCATTCTGTAGAGCATTTATGAGGTCAGGCAGTGATGTTGGACAAGAAGGCCTGGCTCGCAATCTCTGTTTCAGTTCATCCCAAAGGTGATCAATGGGGTTGAGGTCAGGGCTCTGTGTGGGCCAGTCAAGTTTTTCCACACCAAATTCATCATGTATTTGTAGTCCTTGCTTTCTGCACTTGGGTACAGTCATGTTGGAATAGAAAAGGGCCTTCCTCAAACTGTTGCCACAAAGTTGGAAGCATAGCATTGTCCAAAATGACTTGGTATGCTGAAGCATTTAGATTGCCCTTCTCTGGAAATAAGGGACTTAGCCCAAACCCTGAAAGATGGCCCCATACCATTATCTTTCCTCCACCAAACTTCAGATTTGGCATAATGCAGTCAGGCAGGTAACGTTCTCCTGGCATCCGCCAAACTCAGACTCGCCCATCTGACTGTCAAACAGAGAAGCGTAATTCTTCACTCCACAGAACACGTTTCCACTGCTCCACAGTCCAGTACCGGTGTGCTTTACACCACTCCATTGGACACTTAGCATTAGCCTTGGTGACGTGAAGCTTGCATGCAGCTGCTCGGCCATGTAAACCCATTCCAGTAAGCTCCTGATGCAGTTTTTGTGCTAACATTAATGCCAGTGAAAGTTTGGAACTCTTTAGCTATGAAATCAGCAGAGTGTCGGCGACTTTTACGCACCATGCGCCTTAGCATTCGTTGACCCCGCTCTCTGAATTTACGTGGTCTTCTGCTTTGTAGCTGAGTTGCTGATGTTCCTAAACACTTTCACTTTCTAATAATATCACTTACAGTTGATCGTGGAATATCCAGCAGGGATGAAATTTCACGAACAGTCTTATTGCAAAGGTGGCCTATCACAGTACCACGCTTGAAGTCACGAAGTTCGTCAAAAAGACCCATTTTGTATCACAAATGTTTGCAAATGGAGACTACATGGCTAGGTGCTTGATTTTATACACCTCTGGTAACGGGTCTGATTGAAACACCTCAATTCAATAGTTAACAGGTGTGGCCAAATACTTTTGTCCATATAGTGTATTACAGTATAAGAAATGAATATTCCTTATTTTTTTTTGGTATACAGGTACTCCTCACTTAACAACCTACCCATTTAATGACCACTCGGAGTTACGACCAGGTTCTCCCTGGGTCCTCATTGTTATAATTGCTGCTGTTTGTAGAGCTTTACTGTACACATGTTTATTTTCTGTTATGCAGTGTTATGTAATGTAAAGCAAACTAACAAAATACAGTTTTCTTTAGTCTATTTCTTCATTCAGAATCAATAAAAATGATTACAATACATGTAGGTGCATATAACAGTACTGTACTCACTTAGCGACCAATTCGCTTAACGACCTAGTCGTAGGAACGGAACTCGGTCGTTAAGTGAGGAATACCTGTATAGAGTTCATTTTAAATTAGCTGTATAGCATAAAAATGTCCTAGTGTTCTTTCATGTGTTACTAATGATTAGTGGAGATAATCAAAAGATATGAATGTCTATTAGCATTGTACATGTCGCCTGAGGTTTATCTGTACTTTTCTGAATGCCAGGTGAACAAAACAGAGCTCAGATAGACCGGTAATGTGGTGGAGTCACTAAACTCTATGAACCCTTAGAAGGAAAGAGAAGGATAAATAAAACCACTTGTAAGAGCAACACCAATGGAAATAATTTATTGCAATGCTGTAGTGTATAAAGTGAATGGGTTATGTGTGAAGTATATATATATATATATTTATGTGATTTTCTGTGAGAACTGTATATGTAATCTATAAATGTTTTGTCCGTGGAATAATGCTCTTTATATTGAAATTGAACAGCTACAGAAAACCTGAGACAATTATATGAAATGGAAAAAAGGAATGAATAATCTTGTTCTGTGTGACAAAATGGCTGCTAAAAACCCATCTTGTTATTTGTACTTTGATGTGTGTATTAAATTAAGGCTTGCATAACCAAGTGATTTTGCAATGCTTATATAATCAAGGCCTTTCTAGAAACTTCTCCACATTTTGTTAGGAAGGTGTCTTTGAGATTACTGCACATGCTCAAGTTTCTTATCAGTATTAAACCAATAGAATGTCCAAAAATCATGTTTACACCTTATATGCAAATAATTTCAGGGTCCTGGTCAATAAAAGCTAGGAAACTGCAACATATCTTGCCTCAGCCTGGATTACTGTAGGGATGCCAAGCACCTGTGTTGTTTCCAGTTTGTTCATCCTAGCATTCGAGATAACGTGCCGTCAGAGGCACGGAGGAAGACGGGGTCCTAGGATAATCTGTGATTAAACATATTTACTGGAAAATCTATTGACAGATAAGTAACACTTTTCATTTACTCTTTGTATCATTTACACTTTGCATTATATTACTCATTTACATTATATTCTTTCCATCAAATAAACTATACTTGTTTGACAACCTGAGTGTCACGTGTTATTAATCCACTGTAATCTGAGCCTATATTATTTCCCACCGGAAACATCTTGGTTGTAAGAATGTGTTGACAAGAGCATCAAACAAATGACCCTTATAAATTCCTGGAGATATCATAATGTGTGCATAAAGTGTGATACTGAGTAGATGCAGTCAAGCAGACAGAACATTTGTAATAATATCATTGACACAATTAGGTACTTTATAGAATATTGGATATGTTTCTTATAGAGTCTGATATCGCAGTCTTCCAGCACCAGTGTGCCTCACATCATTACTCTGTGCTGTCGGGGACCCTGCTTCTTCTCCTATTTAATACTCAGTTTCATATTTCCTGCTTTCCTTAATTCCACTCTTCACACCATGACGCTACCCTTATCCTCACAATTCACAATGTTGTGAACATTCTGGTGATCTGATTAGCTACAGTTTATTCTACTTCCAACCACCTTGAAAATTGGGGAGACAGACATGCAGGAGATGAAGATTATAAAACAGTGATCTGAACCTAGTGAAAAATGCAATAAAAAATTACATTAGCATTGTGTTCAAGCACACAAAGTATTGGTTAACAGTTATGTGCAGATTTTATAGAAATTTTGCATGCACTTTAAAATGTAAGGCGTCGATTAGGAAAATGCTCTATCTGCAGTCTGCTCAGTGTTTAAATCCAACGAGATGGTCACTGTTCTCACAAGTCAATCTACTATTCACCTACCTGCCTGATTCCAAGAACATTTAAGCTGATGTGCTATATCAGTCCTTTGATCCCTATGATACTGAGCCTCCCTCCAAGCCCAAATGTATTTTGGATCTTAGTTGTAACCTGGCTACTACACCTTCCATTCCTACTAATCTGCTTCATGGTTAGACTTTTATTTCACCTAGTCTCCATCTCAAATTGATAATCTGGGCCCATGCTTCATTTTTTGCCAGGTATTTTGGCATCAAGAAGATCTACAATTTAATTCCTGGAGCTATTGATGGCCCATACTCCCTAAAAATTTAAAAGATTTTATTTCCATCTCTTCCATCTGTGCCCAGTATAAGGTGCCTTTGCAAAGTCCCATGGGGCTTTTACATCCACTATCCATCCGGGATAAATCCTGGTCCCATATTTCTATGGACTTTATTACCAATCTTCTCTTGTCCAAGGGATGCAATACTATCTGGGTAGTTGTTGACTGTTTCTCCAAAGTGGCTCATTTTATCCCTCTCATGGGCCATCCTTTGTCTTCTATATTGGCTTTCCTGTTTGTACAAGAAATTTTCTGATTGCGCAGCTGTCCCACTGAGATTGTCTCCTATTGAGGGCCCCAATTTCTATCTAAGTTTTGGCGGGTGTTCTCCAGGAGCATTGAGGTTAAAATTTATTTCTCTGTAGCATGTCATCCACAATCCATTGGACAGACCAAAAGGATTAATCAAGCCTGAAAATTTGTTAAGTATGTACATTTCAGCCAATTAGGGTGACTGGGTGGACTTATTGCCCTGGTCAGCTTTCACTCATAACAATCACTTTCATAAATCTACCTCCAGGTCCCCTTTCTTTATTCTGTGAGTTTGCCTTCCTCGTCATTCCAGTTTATTGGCCATTCCATGTCCCAAAGTACCTGCTGTTGAACTTCTTAGGAAAGTCTCAGATACTTGATACAAGGTCAAGCAGAACGTCAATAAATCTTCCCTTCACTTTAAGACATCAGCTTATAAGCGGAGATGCTCTGTGTGATTAAGTAGGGCTGTCCACTTGGAGTCTTCACCTCTGGGTCCTGTGTATGAAATTCACTCCTTGTTAGAACAATCATTTTAGATCCTTAATGTGCCTAATCCACTGTCTTTCAGAATTGACTTGCCTGCTTCTTTATGCATCCCAAACATATTCCATATATCCATATTAAAACCTTTGATGGCCAATTAATGCTCTTTTTCTTGCTCTCTCTCCACCTTCCATTAGAGTACAGCAACAAGAAGAATATGAGATTATGGACTGTAGTATCTCCAAGGGTACCTTACAGTCCCTTGTGTACTGGTTAAGTTCCAGAGGAGCTCTCCTGGGCCAGATCTCCCGCTGTTCATGCTCCTCACCTTCTCAAACTATTCTATAAAATGTTCCCTAACAAACTCTTGTGTATTCGGTATCCACCCTGAAGAGGGGGTTGGTGCTGTCAAAAGCTGGACCTGTAGTCCAAGGCGATCCTTCGCAGCACTTCTTCCTGTTTGTAATTGTGGTCACATGACCACTGACATCATAGGCCCATCTGCTTCAAATCAGGCAAAGCCTACTTAAGCAGCTTTCTGTGTACTAGTTTTTGGTTCACAGAGTATTAGGATGACGTCTGCTCTTAGATCTAGTGTTGCCTGTGCTTACGGTGACTAGATCCTTTTGTGTAATAGACCTGTCTTGTTAGTATACCCTTTGCTTCTAGGGTTTGTCAACTTTATGTTTCTGACCTTTTCCTGGTTTCTCCTCTCGTTCTTGATTTGGTACATCACTTCTTGGCATCACGCATCCAGTAGTTAACAGCTTCTCACACCAGAGGGTAGTGCAGAGAGCTGCGACCTGTGGATCTCCCAGCAGTGAAGCCCAAACCTCCTTGTGGGGGTCTCCGGTGAAGACTTCATGCCACTCTACTGCTAGTGCTAGCCTTGACTGACAATAAGAAATCCACTGACTCCATATCTGTTCTGTTACATGAGAAAGATAGTGGAGTTTAAAAATATATTTCAAAATCAATAGTTTATTGATGTAGAAAAACATAAGCGTAATTTTTACAAATTACACTAAATCTTTGCTTGGCATGCCTTTTATAAAGAGGCGTACCTTGCTCTAAGCTAATTATGCATTTCCACCTACCTTGTACTGGAGTAACACTTTTACATTAATAACATTTTGGATTTTATTAGCAATGCACAGCAGTTCCTTTAACACCATCCAGTTACAGAAATGTAATTCCATGCACCTTGGCAATGCACAAGGTCTAGTGACACGTTTGTAGAATGAGAACAGAGTGAAGAGTTATAGGAAAATAGAAACATTGCATAGTTCTGGCTTGATTGATCCAGGTTATGTGCATGTAGATTGCTACATATATTAGCCTATTAGTACCCATATACATAGAGTTGGATATTCTGCTGTGTATTCTATGAAAAGATTTATTATTCAACTGAATCCTACAATATTGATTTGATGCACTCCTTTAATAAATTAAATGTATATATGTATTTACTGACATTAAATCAAGCTGTTTATCTACCCGGGTATGGAGTGTTATGACACTTCTCACCCAGGGCTGTGGATGCCCATCCATGTGGATGACATCTCTCTTGGTACTAAATATGATGGAATTTTATTCACACAGGGGAAGGGCAGGCAAAAAAAAGTGGATTTAATGTCTGAAAAATACAGTATACATATTAACCTGTCTGCTTATCGTGTATTTGATTAATGACTTTATTTGTTTCTGTTTGTGTTTGCATATGTGAAGCTAGAAAATGTTTGTAAATTCGGTAAAAATGTGAAGTGGGTAAGAAATACAAATGTAAGTAACTGAGAGTGAATAGGCACAACATCACACAGTGTGCCCGTAGCTGAGAAACGTCATACTCATTTTGAAAAAATAGTGAAATTCTATTTTTAATATTTTTATGAATAATGTTTTTCCCCACACACCTTCTTTCCCTATCTAACAATGTGTGGCTTCCTGCTTTCCTTCATTTCCATTCTCACATCATGACACAACTCCTTTCCTAATTTACTCAATCTTGAGTGGACAAGTCACTCATCATCATCATCAGCATCATCACCATTTATTTATATACTCACCTAAAAGACCCCGTGCTGTTGTGTACATTACGGTGATATCATTGGCTACAGTTCCTATCTCACACACCTCAAAGCAGCACTGGAAAGAAATGAATATTACAAAACAATCTACCATTGCTCCATGCTCAATCTACCATGTAAATTCTAAAACATTTTTAAAGAAGCAAACATTAATTACTGCAAAAAAACATGTTTATTTCATATACCAAAACAAAGTACAATGAAAAGGCATTATGTGAGTTACTATGTGACATGTTTGTGTCCCCTGTTTGAAATAACTATACAAATGGTAGAATTTGAAAAATAAACATAAATGGATATAAAAAAAATTAGCTCATCAATAGTACACCGCAGTAATCGAATTGGGCTTCCTTATTAAAATCTACAGATCTGAAATCTCAACAAAATTACTTTATTATATTATTGAACCATTTTTAATGTGATGATCTTATTTCAATGTGATCTCCTATCACAAAAATTAACTCTGGGAAATAATTATTAGTATAATAATCTTATCCCAATAAAATGTTCAACAATATCATGAAGTTATCCTTCTAAAGAAAATGTTCCCTTATCTTTTGGTATAAATGCAGCAACACATTAGTTGATACAGATATTTGTTCCTAATAACAAATATCCTACAAGAACATTGTAATGCACACATACACACACACACACACACACACACACACACACACACACACATACACACACACACACACACACACACACACATACACACACACACACACACACACACACACACACACACACACCTCCTTCAAAGAGATCAGGTCACTTATACATATTGGGGTGGTAGATATCATCCAACATTTACCATGCCTGCATAAGCATTCCTAATTAAACTCTACTTATGTTTCATTATCCTACAAGAATATAGGCATATACCCTCTTAGTTAATCATAATTCTAGGTTAGTTAGTAGTCTAAGGCAGCTTCTAAATCAATCATGCAGGTAGATTGTCTGATAATCTTAGGAGGCTCCGTTAGTTAGTAATCTTAAATGAGAGTGGTTCACGCCTAAACTAAGCCTGCTAAACCTTTGTCATCCACTGATAGTGACAACGCTTATGCAGGATTGTCATTTCTCAAACTGGCGGGGCAATAGATGGCAAACATGTAAAAATTATGCCACCCTCTAAAAGTGGATTCTATTTTTATAACTACAAGGGATTCTTCAGCATTATCCTGATGTCCATAGTGGATGCCAAATATGAATTTATCTCTGTGGAAATTGGTAAAACTGGTAAGGTGTCAGCAGGGCTGCCAAGAGGAATTCAGGGCCCCGGTACAACAAATTCATGGGGGCCCCCTCATAGTCGAGTAAGCCCAAAAATGTTTGCGCCGCCTAGCGGCGGCGCAAGCAATTACGGGGGTGTGGTCATACATTTGGGGGCATGTCAATGTGTCGTGGGGGCGTAGCTAGCCTAAACGGCGCCGCAAAATAAATTCGGGGGTGTGGTCATACATTGGGGGGCGTTGTCCACTTTCAAGATCACAGACCAAGCTTTCCCATAGGTCCCCACTGTCCCTGATATTCAAGGATTTTCAAAGATTTATCTATTTTTATTGTATTGATCAATTGCACAATAAAAATTTTTTTATGTTACATGTAGTTCTTAACATCTATCCCTACTCATATTTTTAGGCTTTAGAAGTTATTATTTGTTGAAAAAGAGTATTTAAGAGGCAAATTAACATTTTTGCAACTACTATGTCCTGCTGATTTGGATACCTAATTGCACTACATAAATATACTGGATCACATATAAAGAACTGTGATTATGTATTTAACTAAAATGAAGCTTGCTTAAGACCAAGCGGATATAATTGTTCCCATAGGTGTCTCATGTGTTTTTATAAGCACACAGCTTTCTACCTCTGGATTAAGGGCCTATACAGTTATTATTTATATATATATAATCCCCCAGATTAATTTTTTCAGTCTATCTTTACTTACCTTTTCTTAGCTTCTTTCTTTTCTTTTATTCTGTCTTCTTTTCTTTCTTCATGCTGCTTGCTTGGTCCTGTCCTGTGTCTGGCTGCGGCGCTCCTCACTGACTGTTGGGCGTGACTTGATGATGTCACGCCCAACAGTCAGTGTGACTAGAGAAGACAGGAGAGGAGGGACGCGGCGCCGCGATCACGTGGTGAGTATATATTTTCTTTTTTTTTTCTCAGCTCCCCCCACCAACGAACGAAACAGACCCCCTCCCCCCCCCCCCCCCCGGAGAAAAAATAAAAATAGAAGAAATGAAAAATGAAAAAAAAAAAAACACAAGAAAAAAATGTTTAAAAAAAAATAAAAAAATAGTAGTGAAGGACCGGCCCGGGCCCCCCGGCGAGCCCGGGCCCGGGTAAAATGTACCCGCTCCCCCCCCCTCTCGGCGGCCCTGGGTGTCAGATGATGGGGCATTGGAGCAGATTCCCTTCTATGACAAACACTGCACTTAATTTTCCACCAGGCACCCAAACAAAATTAGGACTCAATTTTATATTTGTAGCTGACAAAGCCTTTGCACTGCAATGTAGTATTTAAAACCTTACCCCTAATAAACTCTCACACCTGAAAGGAGGATATTTAATTACTGATTAGCAAGAGCAAGGCGAGTAGTGGAAAATGGTTTTGGTATATTGAGTAATAGATTTAGGATTCTCCATACTGTCATAGAACTGCGCCTTGACAAAACAGACAAGGTGGTGATGGCTTGTTGTGTCTTACAGCCCCAGTGTATGCAGCACAGCTACTACTAAGGAGCATACTGTAGAAGTTGAAGAAGTGGTGGGGTTGACACTGAAGTCTTCCCTGATGAGAAATGCCAGCAAAACTGCAAAAGTAAACATGGATGAGTATTATCATCATCAACAACATTTATTTATATAGCACCAGCATTCTGTAGCGCTTCACAATTGGGAACAAACGGTAATAAAACAATACTGGGTAACACATGAAAACAGAGAGGTAAGAGGGCTCTGCTCGCAAGCTTACAGTGTTTGGAATATTTTAATGGTGAGGGTGCTGTGTCCTAGCAGAATGAAATGCTATAATCTATGTACATAATTCAACAAATTCTGTGGTGGAAGTACTCATGTTTACCAAAATGTAAATAAATATTTTATGCATTCAATATTTTTTGTGTTTAATTACTATGCCATTGTTGCTTGTTGACAGTCTGGATATATTCTGGTCAGCCGTGAAGTGTAGGAGATCAAAGTACCATAACCTAGGTATATAAACATCTTCAGTCCCTGCCCAAGATCTTTTGGAGTACTCCAACTTATTGAGTTCCTCCTTGAACACAGTCATCATGTTTTGGATCTTCCCCTTGACCCAATCTACAATACTCTCTGGAAATGGGGAAGTCTCACTCTCTTCAAGGCCTTCTGAGCAAAGATCCTCTTCTGCTTGTTGGAATATTCTTTGTACTTGGATCACCACAAGCAGGGATCTGTAGGCCTTCATCAGCTCAACACTCTTGTCAGATGCCATGCTAATATTTCTATAAAAAAATTACACAACATGTATTATAATATATTCATACACAGAAGAAAAATGATCAAAATAAAGTATCTTGTAATAAAGTAGTTACCTTGCTATAATAATGATAACATTTGGTATAGAAATTGTTGAATCCCTCCGTAAAGCACAAAAACTTTAATAAAAAGTCAATACAGAGCTGCAAATACCACCATGGATGAGCAAGGGAAAGATAAAAGTGATGGGGGAATGGAGGGGGAAGGAGAAGAAGAGATGCCATTAAAAAAGGTTAAAAGAGCCAAACCAATGAGTCCCAGGGAGATGGAGATGATGGGCAGAATGCTGGACCAACATGACTACGATTGTCACACAGAAAAATACCAAAAAGTTAACTACAGAAAGGAAATAATAATGCAAAAGTTGATTAATATGTTACGCAACAACCTTAGAAAAAAAAGAAGCAAGTTCCAGATACAGAAGCGATGTTCAGATCTGAAGAACAAGGAGCAATGAAAGTTGAAGAGAATACGAATGAACTATAAAAAGTAAGTAAGAAAAGTGCACCTAATTGTATAGCTAATGCATTTCAATATGCACACCCAATTCCCCGACTTTGGAAAGACAATCTGCGCCTACATTTACAGGTTGACAAATGCACCAAAGTCCATCCTCCTACAACAATGTTTTTAAACATTTAAATGTTTTCATTGCTGTCACGAACGCGCTCCCAGCTGCCGTGACGTTGGGGTGTTTGCTGTATGAGGTCACACACGATTTCAGCCCGCAGTCTCTCTCACCTATCACACAGGTTCTTAGACCTACGGAATCGCCCCCAAACACAGCGCTCTCACACCCCCCAGACACTTCAGGTACAGCCACCACCTATTGGTTATGGGCAATAGGACCCCAATATACTGTCCCACGCTGGCACACAGGCTCCTAGTTCCACAAACTAGCAAGACTCACACCAGCACCCACAGGGTTAACTCTTCACACCTCCAGACTGTTACACAAATGTACATACAAGCACACACAGCTTGTTAATCAAATGTATCAACCAGTCACACACTGGGTAACCTGGATAAGCAATCTCTCTTCTACACAGGCTATGGATTCTTTAGAGTATCAAGGACGCAACTTATTAAATTTTAGATTTAATATACAAAAGGTACAGGGCATACAGATATAAAGAAAAATAATGAATAAACAAATAATAAATTTGACATAACAAGCAAAACAGTTTAAAATAAAAGAGATAACGTACAGAGCATTACTTACATATAATAATCTGTATGCCTGGGGCAGGCAGAAATAATGGACAGTCCTTCAAATAGATTGATCCCCAAAAGTCTGACAATTTGTTCCCTCAGAACACAGATTTTTAAGCAACCTCAAATGGGTGCGGCATTCACAGGGGCAGGGTTAATGCTAATCGGGGTTGTGTCCTGGGACACCTTTTCAAACCAAATTTACCTGTTGCCTGATTTATTAACCAATTCTACAATGTGATATATTTGTCCTGGACAGCGTTACATCGATCCAATCTTATCATTAACAAATCCCTTATGACTTGGTTCATCTTGTCATATCAAACATGCCTAAGTACAGGGCATTCGCAGAGCTTCCACTCCTTTTCTCCATTTCTCTGTGGGTCAGAATTCTTAATTTACCATATGAGCTGCCCTTCATCATGCTATTGAGGAATAGGTGGTTGATCTCTGCTTTTATTGATTTTAAGTGGCATATTTTAAAACTGAATTCTTTCTGTCTATACAGTATTACATATAGGCTATGTTATCCCCTGGCCCATTGAGCCAGGCCACATGCTGAGCGGTACCTACAAGTCTATTCAAGTGTCACAAGCAAACAGTGCTATGTCCTGAAAGCTGCTAAAAGTGGCAGGCTTATCTCCTCACACTGGGATGTAAAAACCTCCAAACACCATTACATCAGACGCTGCGTCTTTAACTGTTACACTAGCTTATCAATGGATTCATTTGATACAACCTATTTACCCTGCAGTTATGAATTATCCCTTGTAAATAAATGCAAGCTCTCTAATTTACACCTAGGGGTTAGTGTGTGTTTATACTACCTATTGAAGGGAAGTAAATTAGCTAGGGAAATACATGATCAAATACAATGGATGTCTGTGATCTGCATATGTAAAGCTGGTCTCTGCACAAAGGGTTTACCTAACTCAATTACATGTTCTTGACCTCATTTGGTCACACCTTTATCTGAATTGACCATCAGGTTACTTTAGGTATTCATGCAAAGATTTATTTGGGTCCTGACATCCAATATTCTATTTCAGCATATCAGATCTATGCTTTATCCTGACATCTCCCCCCTTCAAGAGATGGCATGGGCATTGACTGACAGGTCAGTGCCCAAGATCATCTCATCTAATTTCCCCCTGGGTCCACTGTAATAGCTGCTAGCTGGCTCTTACTGTCATTATGAGCCTTCAACCGATTATCATGAAAATTTCTCTCTATCATCCTGGCAGGGGAATCATACCACTGCTTCTGGCTGGTCTGGGCCTGCATCACGTTCTCATGTACCAACCCTGTTACAGTGTGCACTTTGTCTCTAATCCTCATGTCTTCTAAGTGAAAGCCTGAGGGAAAAATGGCCAGGAATTCCTGATACTGTACTTCTAAGTGGGAACCCCTTAAGGCTGGCACAGCAGAATACCTACTTCTACTCTGCCCTGCTCCCCAGTTACAACCTTCCCTGTCAGTGGGACACCCTATGCACTTCTTATCTTGGGGTCTACATAACAGGACACTCCCCTCCCCCTTGGACTCATCTATCTGGGGATGTAGAGTAGCCAGGAGTATGGGCCCCTCATCTATCTCCTCTAAGCCGTTAGACGGCTGGCCAAGTGAGTGTGGGCTAGCAACTGACCCCCCTGTCTCAATGGAAAACTCAGATGAATGGTCAGAACTCAGATGTAGATCTGAGTGGTGAACATTCGAACTACAGGTCCCAGCAACAAAGTAAGAATTGCTGTCACTCGCTACTTCCCGTTGGTCAGGACTATGTGTCTCCCCCACATGCTCAATCGCTCTGTATGCAGCTGGTTCAGGCACAGAATATACATCTTCACTCTGCCCTCCCTCCCAGTTACCTGGTACAGCATCTTTCGAGCACATTACCTGGGTAGAAACATTGTCTTTCTCTAGCACAACAGAATTAATCACATTGTCATCTGTCCCATTTCTAGTAAGCATATTATCTACACCAGTATTAATGCCAACATCTGCAATAACAATGTCCGCTGTCCCTATCCCATGACAAGATGTCAGTGTAAAAACAGGTTTGGATTCTAACACAATACTGTTATTGACATTATCCTCATTATAGGCAGTAGGTCCAATAAGACATTCTCTTTCCTTATCACATCCTGGCACCTCGGGTTCTTCCCGTAAATCATCATAATTGCCAGAGTTAACACTGGCACGTATCAGCTTCTCATCATCACATTTCACTCGCACAGCACCAGATGCAAAATGATTACAGAACAGTTCAGGTTCTTTACACAAAGTCACATCATTGGCAGGTTCAGCATTATCCCATACTACCTGGGCTGAGTCACATGGTGTAACAGAATTAGAGATAGTAGGAACAACATTTGCGGGAACATACTGAGAATTTAACCATCCAAGATCAGTAACTACTAAAACATTTGTGGGAATATCTTCAGGCACTTCCATTTTTCCCCCAGAAATAGTCTTCTCAACAATTATGTGCTCTTTAAAATCAGCCTCCTCCAATAGCAAATTCTGTGCAGCATCTGGTAGTATGCTGCTAGCATCATCAGCTTCCCCCAGCAGATTAAAAGGGGCCTCTGGATGCAAAATCTCGGTAGCATATTCCATGTTATCTGTAGCTGGCAGGGGTACCTTTTCCTCGTGGGCCACCCCTATAGGCTGGGCGATTACTGATCCAGCTTGTGAAAGAAGCTGCTGCAGGTGCTGCCTTTCGTCAGCCACCCGGTGACACTGATCTAGCCAGAATGGGGTATGAAGTCCACCCCTGAAAGATACCTCTTCCTGAGCGTATTCAAAACTCTCCTCCAGGTAGTCCAGCCGTTCCATAAGACTCATCGTGTAGCCCGGAATAAGGACCATCATGCGATACTCGCTGAAAGGATGTATCGGGCTTTCCTCTTCCCAGTCGAGGTGTTCGATGATCTCCCTGCGTGTCTTGTTGTGGCAGGAGAAACCTCGCAGCTGAGCTTCTTCAATTAGCTCTGCCATACTCATCATGACAAGTGGATTCTTTGGATTTAAGAAAATGTACCTACTCGGATCCTCTGGTTCAGTGACATTATCCACACCTTGATCCTCTGGTTCTGTCTTGCTCCCCAGCTCAGGTTCCATATCACATTGCTTCTTTGCATCATCCTCCAATAATGCGTGAACCAGCTCCTTTTTAGTTTTATCTGTCCAGTCGAGACCTCGCTGCTCACACAGGGCAATTAAAACTTCTTTGGCTTTTTTCTTGTAAGCAGCTGCCATCCTTGCAGTCACTTTGCAAAATAAAAGATAGAAAAGAAAAACAAGAGAGAAGGGAAGGGAACTGCTTTGCACGTATGTCTTCAAAAATTATAGCCCTGAGTTTCGTCCTTGTAAAACTATTGTATTCCTCGCAAGGTTACAATCAGTTTATAAGTGCAAGGGTTAATTGCTTAAACCATGCACTTAATACTCTAAGAAATTAAATCATCCCACCGCTATGCCACCAATTTGTCACGAACGCGCTCCCAGCTGCCGTGACGTTGGGGTGTTTGCTGTATGAGGTCACACACGATTTCAGCCCGCAGTCTCTCTCACCTATCACACAGGTTCTTAGACCTACGGAATCGCCCCCAAACACAGCGCTCTCACACCCCCCAGACACTTCAGGTACAGCCACCACCTATTGGTTATGGGCAATAGGACCCCAATATACTGTCCCACGCTGGCACACAGGCTCCTAGTTCCACAAACTAGCAAGACTCACACCAGCACCCACAGGGTTAACTCTTCACACCTCCAGACTGTTACACAAATGTACATACAAGCACACACAGCTTGTTAATCAAATGTATCAACCAGTCACACACTGGGTAACCTGGATAAGCAATCTCTCTTCTACACAGGCTATGGATTCTTTAGAGTATCAAGGACGCAACTTATTAAATTTTAGATTTAATATACAAAAGGTACAGGGCATACAGATATAAAGAAAAATAATGAATAAACAAATAATAAATTTGACATAACAAGCAAAACAGTTTAAAATAAAAGAGATAACGTACAGAGCATTACTTACATATAATAATCTGTATGCCTGGGGCAGGCAGAAATAATGGACAGTCCTTCAAATAGATTGATCCCCAAAAGTCTGACAATTTGTTCCCTCAGAACACAGATTTTTAAGCAACCTCAAATGGGTGCGGCATTCACAGGGGCAGGGTTAATGCTAATCGGGGTTGTGTCCTGGGACACCTTTTCAAACCAAATTTACCTGTTGCCTGATTTATTAACCAATTCTACAATGTGATATATTTGTCCTGGACAGCGTTACATCGATCCAATCTTATCATTAACAAATCCCTTATGACTTGGTTCATCTTGTCATATCAAACATGCCTAAGTACAGGGCATTCGCAGAGCTTCCACTCCTTTTCTCCATTTCTCTGTGGGTCAGAATTCTTAATTTACCATATGAGCTGCCCTTCATCATGCTATTGAGGAATAGGTGGTTGATCTCTGCTTTTATTGATTTTAAGTGGCATATTTTAAAACTGAATTCTTTCTGTCTATACAGTATTACATATAGGCTATGTTATCCCCTGGCCTCATTGAGCCAGGCCACATGCTGAGCGGTACCTACAAGTCTATTCAAGTGTCACAAGCAAACAGTGCTATGTCCTGAAAGCTGCTAAAAGTGGCAGGCTTATCTCCTCACACTGGGATGTAAAAACCTCCAAACACCATTACATCAGACGCTGCGTCTTTAACTGTTACACTAGCTTATCAATGGATTCATTTGATACAACCTATTTACCCTGCAGTTATGAATTATCCCTTGTAAATAACTGCAAGCTCTCTAATTTACACCTAGGGGTTAGTGTGTGTTTATACTACCTATTGAAGGGAAGTAAATTAGCTAGGGAAATACATGATCAAATACAATGGATGTCTGTGATCTGCATATGTAAAGCTGGTCTCTGCACAAAGGGTTTACCTAACTCAATTACATGTTCTTGACCTCATTTGGTCACACCTTTATCTGAATTGACCATCAGGTTACTTTAGGTATTCATGCAAATATTTATTTGGGTCCTGACATCCAATATTCTATTTCAGCATATCAGATCTATGCTTTATCCTGACAATTGCGTTTGTTGAAGTCCATTTGGAAATGTTCTTACCTGTGTAAAGTACACCTGGAAATGTTCTTACCTATGTAAAGTACACCTGGAAATGTTCTTACCTGTGTAAAGTGCATCTGGAAATGTTCTTACCTGTGTAAAGTGCATCTGGAAATGTTCTTACCTGTGTAAAGTGCATCTGGAAATGTTCTTACCTGTGTAAAGTACACATGAAAATGTTCTTACCTGTGTAAGGTACACCTGGAAATGTTCTTACCTGCGTAAAGTACACCTGAAAATGTTCTTACCTGTGTAAAGTGCATCGGGAAATGTTCTTATCTGTGTAAAGTGCATCTGGAAATGTTCTTACCTGTGTAAAATACATCTGGAAATGTTCTTACCTGTGTAAAGTGCATCTGGAAATGTTCTTACCTGTGTAAGGTGCATTTGGAAATGTTCTTACCTGTGTAAAGTGCATTTGGAAATGTTCTTACCTGTGTAAAGTGCATTTGGAAATGTTCTTACCTGTTTAAATACACCTGGAAGGTAAAAGCTGCTGCTTGGTTTTCAGCACCTCTCATCAGCTATATAATTGAAATCCTTTTGCGGCAAGGTAAGGGCTATGCGCCTAGCCATAAAATGAGGATCGCTTCCTTAAAGCACCTTACCCTCTAGCTCATTAAAATAATCCTGTCCTGCAAAATAAAAACCTATGAAATCCAAAATAAATAACTAAGTCTAAGCATAAAAGGGTTCTGCATCTAGAGGTATATTTTAGCACTATGCCCAGTGTCAGTTTTGGGGTATTCACTGGTGCAAAACTTGTGGCAATTGTGGAATTCTGACTTAAAAGAAGAACATGTGACATAATTATGCCACCCACAATTGCTACTGGTCAAACTTTTGGGAGAGAAGATTTTTTTCTTTAGGATAACATTCTTTTTTCTCCTCTTATTGATTTATTTCAGATTGGTTACTCATATTCACAGTTTGGTAAACAGCTCTACCAAAACAAGGTATGTATTATTTAAAGCATTTTTTAGTTATAAGGGATTCCTATCTAATGCTGTCAATACATCTTAAAAAATAATGATCATTTTCACTTTCAAAGTGTAATGCCACCATATGCCATCTTGTGGTTGTTTTTGGTATTTTAACCTGTGTTGGCTTATTCAATTATCTATGCTGTTTCACACAATTCACATTTTAATACTATTTATAACTTAATTTTCATGCTACACTAAGTTTATTGAAGTTTATAGTTTTCATATCTTGGGTTCCTACTCTTTAAGTGGCTCATACTGACTTGGTAGCATGCAGGGTCGGACTGGCCATCTAGTAAATAAAGAAATGGAAATTGCTCAATCAATTTATAGGCTATAGCAGGTGCGTGAAAGAGTGGGGCAAATGCCAGAAGGGCCGGTGACTAGTTGGGCCGATCCAGCCGGCAGCATGCCAGCCCACTGCGCGCTGCTCGGCGGACGGCCGGCCATGTTCATAGTGAGTGAGTGAGTGAGTGACCATGTTCATATAGTGTGTGCGTGTTTGGCCATGGTCATATAGTGTGTATGTGTTTGGCCTTGTTCATATAGCGTGCGTGTGTGTCCGCAGTATTTTAATATAGTGTGCTTGTGTGTGTGTGCGCGCAGTCTTTTAATATAGTGTGCGCGCAGTATTTTAATATAGTGTCTGTGTGTGTGTGCGCGCAGTATTTTAATTCAGTGTGTGTGTGTGCGTGCAGTACTTTATTATAGTGTGCGTGTGTATGTGCATGGAGTATTTTAATAAAGTGTGCTTGTGTGTGTGTGCGCGCAGTCTTTTAATATAGTGTGCGCGCAGTATTTTAATATAGTATGCGTGTCTGTATGCGTGCAGTATTTTAATACAGTGTGCGTGTGTGTGCGTGCGCGCAGTATTTTAATATAGCGTGATTCTGCATGTGCAGTATTTTAATATAGCGTGCGTGTGTGTGCACGCAGTATTTTAATATAGTGTGCATGTGTGTGCGCACGTGCAGTATTTTAATATAGTGTGCATGTGTGTGTGTGCGCAAGCAGTATTTTAATATAGCGTGTGTGTGTGTGCACAGTATTTTAATATAATATGTGAGGGAAGGGAGGATCTTAATATAGTGTGGGAGGTAGGCTATTTAATGGTGGAGTGTACATGGGGGCTAATTATTTAAGGTGAGGTGAAGGAACCTTTAATTTAATGCTGGGGTGGCTATCAATTGAATATGGGGCTGATTTTGGGGAGGAGGGCTATTTATTAAATATGAATATGAATTATTTATTGCCGGGGATGTTTGTGGAAAATGGCTATATTTATTAAACTTTAATGCTAAATAATTTATTGCTGGGACTTTTAGGAGGGAAGGAAATATGTTTTGAGTAAATGGGTATATTGTTAATTTAATGCTGGGGCTGGTTGGAGGGAAATAGGTCTACTTTTTAAATGTGAATATTATTATTGCGGGGACTGGAGTGAGGCCTAATTATAAAACATGAGTGTTATTGTTTTAACACTGGGGCTGGTTGGAGTTTTCTAAATCTCATTTACACATTTTTTTTTAAAAAAATAGGGCATTCAATATTCCAGGATCAAGACAAGAAGGAACTGAGCTAAATAAACCAGCTGCTACAAGTGGTGAAAGTAACCAAGACAGGTAGGAGAGAGCAGTACAACTGTCCTGAATCTTGTGGGGCAGTTTTGAATTTGGGTGACTGTATCACTTAGTCAGGATTTGGTCTGACTGCAAGGACAGTTGGGAGGTATGTCCCGCTTCACAACGTACTGCTTGTGAAGGCAGAGCTGTGTGCTTCTAACAGTAGTGCCTGTTTATATGTCTAAAATGATAACCATGTTACACAATAGGGGCCCTGCTGTCTTAAATACCCTGGATTAAGGCTCAGGGCTTAATCCACCTCTGGTTAGGGGAAGGGAACTGATAGCTGCTCCCAGTTCCCGGACAGGACACAGAGTGCAGAACAAGCCGAGGAGTTCTAAGTATCACAAGATTTGGTAATCTCGTGAGACAAAGACCTTCCCTGCTCACTCTACAGGAAGTTCCCACCCTTATGGATGTCAGCAGCACCAGAAGCATAGATAAGTACAGTGGGCTGGGGGTGTCATAATGTGCCTGGGGGGGTGGCGTGATGTGGCTGGGAGGGCGTGTTAAATGTAATGTTTTATTATAATGTATGTATCAATACCCCATGTTGGCCACACCCACAACACAATGTGGTCACGCCCTTTTAAGCGCCGCTAAAATGTGCACAATTGTCCTACGCATGCCCACAAAAATTAATGTGTGCAGACACTTGCACCTCCTTCTGCTTGTGGAAAGAAAAAGTGTACAAACACAGTACTGTAAGGGAGTGTTTTCGGAATTGAGAACTGATCCATGTGAAAGTGTACTAAAAAGATACATTGAGATGCATTATTTTTATTGATTAAGAAATACTGAAGCATTTACACCTATAGAGTCTTTTGCCACATGTCAGATTTATGTACTTGGTGAATCTGATGCTTTTTATTTTTTCCAGATGGTTTTAAAATGACATTCACTAAGAGTTGTCACATTTAAGCTGCCATGTTTTAGACTAATTACAAGAGATTAGTGTCATTTTTAACTGTGTTTCTTGGAATAATAGTCCCATTCTGTATTTGGGGACAGAATTTCACATGTTTCTCCATTGAAATTTGGCTTTAAGGAGGATTTTTGTTGCCCGCGAAGTGCCTATGAAACAGTCTCGGGGGCACTCCGCGATGTTGTAGCTTACAGATTTCTCCTTGCTCCTCTGCGATGTTGGGGTACTGTGGTACCTGGAAATTTGCATAGCTGCAATGTTTGGCGGATCATTGTGGTTAATTGAATTCCCCCCTAAGTGTCCCATATGAAATTCCTCCTATCATTTTTGTTTTGCCTGGACTTGTCCTTTATTATATCCCAACCACACCACAGAATGAAATGACACGGTCGGTATCCATGTTCTATGCCTAGACTGTAACATTTATAGCATTCAAATATACAAATATAGTGGAGAATGGCATTCGGTGGGATTGTGGATTTTGCACCTTAGCCACACAAACATTTGCTGCTCTCTATATATTACATACATACGGATTGATTTGTCCAGTAAAGGTTGTGTGTCTGCAGGCTAAATCTAAATCTAGCAAAATGATCAAATAGAATCTTAGAACATTCAAGCAATCCTCCCGAGCTCATCCACTTCCTACTTACATGCATCACACCTTGTTCCAGCACCTATCTTCCTGTGGCTATATCTTTTGCTGAACTAAAAGCTTTGATCACATCTCTCTTATGGGGTTATTCACTAATGTGTGATAGGATAAGTTCTGGCTGCTCAGATTTGTGTGTAGTAAGATGTGAGGTTTGGATCATACTTTAGACTATTGCAATCCCCTCCTCTGTAGTCTACCAATGAGCAGACTGGCTTCTTTCCAATCTGTTATGAATTCTGCAGCTCAAATCAAACACCAGTCTTCTATATCTTCAAGTGCTACTTCTCTCTGTCAGCTTCTAAACCTGATGCCTATCAGGGACAGCATGCAATCCAGAAGTCCTAAACTCTGAGGCCCTCAGCCAACTTGTACGTCTTTACATATCCTTCCTAATCTTAAGGAACAATGGAACATCCGCCCTGTACATGGCCTCCTTTTCTCCTCCTCTCTGACCTTCTCACTCAGGTCAGGGCTGGGATATTTTAGCCCGGGGGGCAATACTCTTTTCAGCAGCCTATTAGGAACATTTTAACGGAAAAAAATGCAGGTGGCCCAGTGACCAAGCCCAAGGTAGCCTACTATGGGACCGGCCTGGGGGGCAGGTGCCCCCTTCCCCCCAGCCCAGCCTGTCCCTGTTCTCAATCATGTCTCCAGGATTTCTCTTGTGATGCACTTTTTCTTTGGAACTCTGTTCCTCATGCCCCAGATACTCACAAAGAGCCTCGTTTAGAGTTAGTAATAAATCCAGCTGAAAGGTGCAATTTTGCACTTTGGCAAAACCATGTTGAGATGCAAGGGGAGGGGCAAATTTTAAATATATAGCTACTGTTATCACTGGTGACCATTACATGTATACCCAGTTCTCGAAGTGTGCTGGTATGAGACGATATGTCATACCGACACTTTTTTAAACTCAACAATCTGCAAACATTTGGGCCAACATACTGTATTTTTTTACTTTTTAATTGCACTGAGGAGAAATTAGGAACACCTCATTTGAACAAGATTAAGGTCAAAGTAGTATTTTTGAAATCATTTTAAAATTTACCCTGCAGTTGATGATAAGAGCACCTTAATTTGAAAAAGAAGACCTGCCTGATGTCATGCTTAGGTACCTAAGATAAATACTGTTTGACCGCTATTTCCCCATCCAAGGTAAATTACTAAGACATTTAACGCCCTCAAAATTGTTTCCTGATTGGACAGGAATATACACCAGCAAATTTATCAAATCAGCCAATAGGACTATTTAAAAGCAAGCTACTAATTTGCCATTGATGTCATTGAAATTATCATGAAAGGCCTCACTCATGATTAGAATTTCAAATAATGTAAGCTGTAAAAATTCGGAATATTTCCCTTTAAAACTAATGTCACCCTAGTCCCTGGATTGTGATGATATAATTGTTTCACACAGTTTATTACATATTTTATTTCATGGAGTGTTATAACTTATAACCTCTTGTAGCCAGCAGATACTGCAGTCTGTGAATAAGATTGGGACCCTTCCCCCACTTCAAAAACAAATATCACCCATTCTCCTTCCAGCACTAAAAACACTGTGAAACACTTATAAATATAATGTAGCAGTAATTTACAAACGCAATTATTACGCAGTGCAGCGTGTTAAAGAGCTATCAAGTCTGCATGAGTCATTGCATAAATATATATGTATAATATATATATATATATATATATTTATATATACGGTGGTCGAAGTGTGCCGGTATGAGATGGTATGTAATACCGACACATCTAAATTTCCATACCCCCACTTCTAAATTTCCACTTCGACCACTGTGTATACCATTAGTTCTGGGCCCTATAACTGCATCAGACCTTATACAAAGTGCAAATGGAAAATTGTAGCCTGGAAAATATATCTTGTGAGTTACCTAAAAGTAAAATTGCAAAGAACCATGGAAAAGTGTAGTCTGTTTGTTCTGATTTCCCCACTATATTTGGTGTATATTTTGTCCTAGATATGATCTGTTTCTAAATCTAAATTTGACTAAATCTCCTAAGAAGCAACCACTGTTTTAAGAGTCGGTGAACATGCGCTACAATACAGGAACATAATCTGAGACAAAAGGAATTGAGGACTTTGCTTGCAAGAGATTACAATCTCATATGCAACAAAAGTGCAAGTGAAAGCTTTGAGCAATACATCAGCCACTTTTGAACATGTGTGAAGATACCAGGTTTATCTGGCCCAAAGCTACCCACTTCTCGCTGGCTGGTCACCCACGGGTACCTTACTATGCCAAGGAAGTCTACCCACCAGTACCTTCTAGGGTTCTCAGTCACTCAGGCAAAATTCAGTTAGAAAGTAAAGCAATACATTTATTGTAATAAAGACAACCACTAGATTATTATCTACACACAGTAAATAAATGCCAGGCAGGTTTACCACATCATCTGTCCCTTAGCCCACTAGCTTAAGAAGCTACAGTCACCTGGATGTCCTGAATTAAAGGCCCATGGATCTCTCTCAGCTGCATATGTAGACTCTGGTAGAGAACGACAACTCAAAACCAGACCTTGCACCTTCCAGGAATCAAATCACAGAATTAACAGCCCCTCCCCCTGGAGTGGCTCTTTATATCTATGGTCTAATTTCCACAGAGCTTTCCCCTCTCTGGCCAAGCCCCTGGGGCTTTTCTTGTTAAACATTGGTTGGGGGGTTGGAGAGGGGAGTGAAGATGAGCTGTCCTTACACAGAACTTCCCCTGCTAGATAGCCTTTCTGGAATAGTCTTTAGAGAACAATGGACACTAATTAGTTTAGCCCCGCCAGTATGTTGCAACCTGATCCCTACCAATAACCCCCTGGCTTCACTTTAAAGACAATGAATGACACCCTCACTGCCACATTACCAATATACAATAAACAATATACATATTTACAATGAGCTACAATGTCCCCTTATCCACATGTAATTAGACACCGCAGTGGTATTCTGTTGGGCTGGGGAACAACAGCAAGGGCTATAAAAAGTACATGTTATAATCCAGATTTTGTGAGAAATGAAGGACAGGCTGGTTAGGGTGATATTAATACCTTGTTCCACCACATTCCTCCCGTACTTTTTAGCCTTTGTTCCTCACTGGCTCCCTTGCCCCAAGTAAACCTTTCTTTCCCAAGTCCAAAGTCTCTGGTCTGTTGTGGTTTCACCTTGGTCTGATGGTAAGGTAGACAGCTGTACACAGTTCCTCAATCTCTCACCAGGGTCCCATGGGTGCGGGTATATCCCACTCAGCTGGAGTAGGGCTTTATGCTGTCCTTTGTCAAAAGATGAGACAACAATAAAACTAGGTCTTTGAAGAAATATACCTTTACGTTAAATTATTTGTTTATTGTGGTATGTTTATCCGTACATACTTACACATAAGAGTGGTGTTGTGCTCCTATTCCATTTTATCTCTCAGTTTATAGTTGTTTAGAGCTGGACCTTTGAAGAAACTATGGTTAGTTCATGCATCTTCGAGGACCTCATTGGTGGACTGTAACTACCTATCAAGATTCCAGTTAGCTCTAATTGTTTGGGAGGTTGACTACTTTATTTTTTATTATTTTTAGCTATAGGCAGACCTAAGAGCACTAAGAGAGAAAAAGGGAGGAGAGATAAGCAGATGTATGCTGGTCCTTATAATTAAACTATTGGTGAAGCGCAGGCTGTATAAGTAGTATTAAGTGTAACCCCCACCACTTACTTAGGTGGGGGAGCTGCAATGCAGAAGCAGACAGCCAAAGGAGCAGCAGGGAAACTTTCAGGGCAGTTCTGGATGACATCTCAGAGCTTGCATTATCCCGGGGGGGGAGAGAGAATGGAGTGCGAGCCCATTGCCATGGGGGCAGGATGTGTGGGAGCTGAGGAAGTAGGTGCCAGAGAAGTGTTTTATGGCAGCTAGGAAAAGCAACATGGACAGATTGGAGAAGACTGGTGAGAGCAGAGTGACTATATCTGGTTGTGAAGGGAAAACTACTACTCTAATGCATCAAGCTCCAGAGTCCAGAGTGTCTTCAGCTCCAATGTCAAGAATGTGTCCAGTATCAAAGTCCACAGTGCATTGAAAGTCCTGTGAATAAAAGTGTCCAGAGTTTCCAGAGGGTATCCAGTGTCCCATAGCTGGTCATATTTGGAGTCTAGAGTAGGTCACATGTGTCTATCATATTTGAGAAGTGATAAATGAGATATCTCTTGGATATACCCTTACAGATGTTGTCCTGAATAGTTATGTGGAAACTAATTGACCAAATCTATCCTTACCTTGGATATGTAACAACCTCCTTGAAGCCTCCAAAGCAATGACAGGAGTCAAATGCAATTTGCCCCTTGCGGCCCTAGTCTATCTGCAGGCCGAAGCCAATCCTCGGGAAGTCTGCTATCATTGGCATGGATGGCAGCATATATGGGCAGCTTGCTGAGTGGTACCAAGAAGTTATGGCAGAAGACTATCCCTGAATGCTAAACATTCACCATGCCGCCTAGTGGTCTACCAGAGAAAAAGAGATTAAGGAGAGTTAGGAGCTGCCACCTAAGAGTTTAGAACCCTGTTTCCAGGACAGCGAATTTCCTCCTTCTGAGAAACAGCAAGTGATCCTGATGAAGTGAGCTTCAGCCTTTTCCATGCGAGACTGGGACCTTGGTTTAGTGACTGGGGTTGAACACTGAGAGTGTTCATAAAGGTTGGCTCCAGTAAACATGGAAGATGTATAGCAAAACAGCAAAGCCTCAAGACATCGGGGCAATTTGAGCAACATTATGCTTCCCCAATTGTCATCGCCTGAAAGAAGAACGGGAGTATTAGGATGTCCTTGGACTATTACATTTTGAACAACCGAATGATACCAGATCAGTACACAGTTTTTAGAGTCAATATTTGAGAAGTGGTAAAGGAGATATCTCTTGGATGTGCCCTTACAGTTGTTGTCCTGAATAATCACATGGGGACTAAGTGACCAAAGCTACCCTTATCTTGGATATGTAACAATCTCCTGGAAGTTCCCAAAGGCAGTGGTAAGAGTCAAATATGATTTGCCCCTCACGGACCTAGTCTGTCTGCCGGCCGAAGACGACTCTCAAGAGGTGCCTGCTATCATTGGCACCGGTAAATTAATCCTTCCGGTGCCAGGTATTAACCATCCTGGTTTCGGACCACGTTTCAGAACACGATGCACGGCCATTTTTTGCACCCTATTAAATACACATATCCGGATGTTACTAATATCTACTGTACATAAAATACATTTTTACAGTTGCTCCTGATTGCAGATGTTCTAGCATACTTACTCATCCATCATTACTAGTAATCGGCACTTACACCTGCCCTGTAGCTGGTGCAGGTGATACAACAGAAAACACATACCGTGAAGATGCCCAAAGCTTGGATCGGACGTTGCTGTATGCGCAGCAACGTCAAGCTTGTAACACCCTTACTGTACATTGACTATGTGCATACGTCCATTTCCTTCCCTGTTCCGCCCATGAAATCATAGGCTTTCATAAAAGTACTTTGCACTTGAAGATTAATTGGATGTGTAGTCCGGTTTTCGCAAAATTCGGCATGTAACAGCATTTACAATCCTTAAAGAATCATGCCCTTGATTGACAGTCTCATCAGGGAACCCACAAGCTACATGTATAAAACATTGTTAGGCAACTTGTTGGCCTATAGCTATTGGGGAACTACAAGGCATGCTGGCACTTGTTGTTCTAGCGAACGACGGGTTGCCTAAATATGCAGCATGCAATCTCTCCTTACCAATAGTATTTCAGGGGCAACTGAGCTCATTGAGTAGTAAACAATTTCCGAATAGGCATAAAAATTTAAAATTTAAAGTCACTAACCCACAAATAATGTATATTGATCCCTGATCAGTAAATATTTCCCCACAATAAAAAAAATTACACCACAAAAAACTAATTTTCTCAGAAAAGAAACAAGACCAAAATGAAAAACAAGATTTTATTTCAAATAAAACCTAATTTGTTCTGCCAAGCACAGACCTATTTACCCCACTGCCTACGTTGTGCATTTACTTTTCCTAACCAGGAACTCTTTCAATTCATAGTTTGCTGCAGTTTTGCACTTTGGGTAATGGCCCCTTTTATATTACATGTTTTATATTATTTGGTTTTTGCTCTTCACTCTTGTCAACATCCAATCATTTCCAGTGACAGTTGTTATGTAATCTTTGTCCTGGTTTATTGTGTGTTCATATTATTCACAATCTTATAAGGGTCTGTTCATTACCATTTAATTACTGTGTCAAGGATTTCTATACATGTAATCTTGCTTTGCTGTATATATATTTATGTCATAAACTATATAATAAATAAGGAAAATATGGAATTAATCAAAATGTTTAGAACTTTTAACATAACAGATATAAAATATATCACGACAAATTTATTTTTGTTTGCTGTGAATGCAAACAGGTCACATGCTAAGTTATGGGGTTCGTCAGACCTTTAGTTCTTGCAGAGGACACCAGGTGGCAGTATTGCTTTGTCCACTTTTCTCAAATGTGTTACAAGCCCTATTTACTGCATAGCATACCAAAAGTATCAATTATTTAGATTGGCTGAGAAAATCCAATAACATGTTGCTAAGAAGAAAGAGTTGGTGAAGCAAATGTATCTTCAACAACATCTTTGTCAGATCTTTTTTTTCTTTCTCTGTTTATAAGCACAATGCCACAATTTCTAACATGCTGTTTTACAATAATGCTTCTCAATGCATTTGTAACATAACCTCTAAAAAGACGTGCGGTTTAACCAGCAATCTGTATGTTTCTGAATGAACGTTTTATTATCTCGCCTGCAGTCAAGCAAGAATATCCCTAAAGCTCAATTTTTTGTCTCGTCTCTCTACATGCATTTTTTTAAGGGATTGTTAAATATGAATCAGTATTACCATCAATTTGGTAAATCGCATGCTAGCAAATGCAGTACAGGAATTAAGGAATATATTGTTAGTTGGATCGTTTTTTAAATTTAGCACTTCCTACATGTTAAGGTTGGTCAGTAATTGTTCACTGCTCTCCAAACAAGACAAGCCCCACTGTGTCAGAACACTGTATTTCCAAATTCTCCTCTTTTTGGCTGTAGGAGGTATATCCAATGGTGTGTGAGTAGTGGTGGAACTACCATCGGTGCAGGGGGTGCGGCCGCTATGGTGGCAATTCTGTGTGTTTCCCCCTCCAAGGCCCTAATGGGAGACACCACACCATACTTGGCAAATTTTAGTTATTAAAATCCAGGAGATCCCTGTCAGGGGGCGTGTCAGGAGGGTGAGGGACGCTATCATTTGTGGCATTTTGGCCCCTCCCCCCACAATGGAAATTTCATTTTGTTGTGAGGGTGGGGCCAAAATGACAAGAATCGCGTCAATAAGGCTTGCATCCTGGGCATTTCACTAGAAAGTAGAGATGTTCACTCTACCCCGTGTTTTGGTTTTGGTTTTGGTTTTGAATCTGGAATAACTGTGTTTTGGTTTTGGCACAACTGCCCTTGTGTATTTTGGTTTTGGATCCCTATTTTTTTTAAATCCCTATTTTTTTTTTCTAAAATCACATAATTTGGGTCTTTTTTTTGTTCCTACATTATTACTAACCTCAATAACATTAATTTCCAGTCATTTCCAGTCAATTTTTTCAAGTGACAAGAACACTGCTACCCATGTTTCTGTATGAGCAACGGCACTGAGTAACGTCACTGGAGAATGGAGAGTGACAAGAACACTGCTACCCCTGTTTCTGTGTGACCAATGGCGCTGAGTAATGTCACTGGAGAATGGAGAGTGACAAGAACACTGCTACCCCTGTTTCTGTGTGACCAATGGCGCTGAGTAATGTCACTGGAGAATGGAGAGTGACAAGAACACTGCTACCCCTGTTTCTGTGTGACCAATGGCACTGAGCAATGTCACTGGAGAATGGAGAGTGACAAGAACACTGCTACCCCTGTTTCTGTGTGACCAATGGCGCTGGATCTCCTGGGAAGGGAGGTACTTATGGAATCCAAAACCAGTGAGATCTGACAATGCAACAATGACGTTTTGCCTCGATTCAGGTCAGAGGTCACGAGCCGGCTCACAAGCCTACTCGGATCCCCTAAGTTCGGGTGGGCTCGGTCTTCAGAAGACATCTCTACTAGGAAGCGGTCAGGATTCGGGAGAATTGCCTGCTTTCCCGGGAGTCCTACCTAGATTTCAGGAGAGATTACGTCCCAAGGGTACCGCTCTGGTCTGAAAAGTGCAGAGCAAAGTTCGCTCCTGGGTGCCACCTGCGGCAGCTGCACATGCTCAGAAGTAGCCCCCTCTTTTCAGTGCAGAGCTGGGGTCCCCAGGAGATTATTGTTTAACCCACGCCATTCTGATACTTGAGAGGAGGCAGTTTATAATGAAAAAACATGTTTAGCAGACATCTCTTTTAGGAATTCTCTGTAGCGCTAAGCCTCACTCATAACAGCATAGTCTCTTTCTGGGGTATATTTACTAAACTGCGGGTTTGAAAAAGTAGAGATGTTGTCTATAGCAACCAATCAGATTCTAGTTATCATGTATTTAGTACATTCTACAAAATGACAGCTAGAATCTGATTGGTTGTTATAAGCAACATCTCCACTTTTTCAAACCCGCAGTTTAGTAAATATACCCATCTATAAGATATTTTTAGGATTGAATCCATTCTGTAGACCTGTAATTATTATTGGTGATGGAAATACAAGAACTGTGTATGTTTTATGTTTTATTTTCTACGGCTAGTTATTTGACACAATGGAAAATTATACAAGTATTAAAAACCAATTAGTAAACCTGTGTAAAAGATAAAATGCACCACTTCACTCAGCATATAGATAGTTGTATTTGTAATCTGTGCAGTCATACAGTACACTAGATTTTTATTTTTATTTATTTTACATTCTGGAAGCATATGTCTTCCTTCACATCAAAATTAAAAATAATATTCCATTGAATACACTCTTGTTTCACATTGTATCTGTATGTTTGTGGAGGTCAAAAAAATACCCACCGTCCATACTGAAAACACCACGTTTCCACAGATCCATTTGTATCATGCTACATATTATAAAAAGAACAATATATAGGAAAAAATGTACAAGTGTTTCCAAGTGTCCAGTTGACTGAAATAAAAAAAACCAAACATAATTCACTGATAAAGACAGTATGGGTGGTCATTGCAGAACTCAGTCTCCTGTATATAATGTTTCCATTCACAATTTAAAAATTGGTGACAATTCTTCCATGGTGTATTTTCTTCAGTGGTTAATACAGTGATATCGCTGATGTGGTCGTTTCTCATGTTATTTATGCCGACCTAAAAGAAACAAAATATCTTATTAAAGATGCAAAATTAAGTCTTTAAATATCTATAATATAAAAGCCTAGTGGCGTTTGTTAGTCTGTGTGTGTGTGTGAAAAAAAAAACCCCAAGCTGCAGCGCCACCTGCTGGGCGGAGTTATACACTGACCTACTAAATTCTTAGTGTGTGTGTAAAAAAAAAACTCAGAAAGGGCTGAAATTTGGTATACTAAGTTGTTTTTTTAATTTGTTAATTTAATTTGTTAATTGTTAAAAGTGTTTATAAAGATTTTTAAAAAAATATATATATATTTCTTGAAGGAGAAGTGACAGTTGGGAGAGGTTGGTGGTTGCCGGGGGTGACAGTTGGGAGTGGTTGATGGTTGCCGGGGGTGACAGTTGGGAGTGGTTGGTGGTTGCTGGGGGTGACAGTTGGGAGTGGTTGGTGGTTGCCGGGGGTGACAGAGCGAGAGGAGTGTGATACTCAGGACTGCTGAGAGAGATCCCTGTGTCTGGATAGACATCTGGATAGATGTGGCGATAAAGATGAAGGATGAGGTGATGGAGAAAAATGATGAGGTGGTGACATGTGGACAAAACCACGTTAAAAAAGGGCGCTTGCGTCTGGAAGTAACGCTCTTCCCCTGAGGAGGCCTGGGCTATGGCCCAAATACATGACAAGAACCTTTTTAACACCTTAAGTAGCTTGATTTGACTAGAATGCATGAGTATCATGCACGGGTTAACTTGTACTATATAATAGTTGTGCAGGACAGAACACTGGGGTTCTGGTTCTGGTGCGTGGTTACAAGTATTCATGTTGAGTCTCATGGGGCCTGATTCATTAAGGATCTTAACTTAAGAAACTTCTTATTTAAGTCTCCTGGACAAAACCATGTTACAATGCAAGGGGTGCAAATTAGTTTTCTGTTTTACACATAAGTGAAATACTGACTGTTTTTTCATGTAGCACACAAATATCACCTTTAAATTTCAGTGTACAAATAAGCTATCAAGTATTTGTGTGCTACATGAAAAAACAGTCAGTATTTCACTTATGTGTAAAACAGAATACTAATTTGCACCCCTTGCATTGTAACATGGTTTTGTCCAGGAGACTGAAATAAGAAGTTTCTTAAGTTAAGATCCTTAATGAATCAGGCCCATAGTTGTGAATTATTTTGCCTATGGTACTTGGGGAATGGTTACTGGCTACTGATATGGTTATGGGATGTTGTAATCACCCCTTCATCTTCCATAAAAATGGTTTACATTTTTACGGCACCCAGGTTTTGAAAATGACAAATCTATCATAATATTGTTGGTCCTTAGAGTCACATTTGAATATTTTTGTAGCAATGCAGTTTCTTATTCCAGCTATGTGAAGTGTAAAATTAATAAATGGGATTTCATTGCAGACTCATTGTCAACATCACCCATTTCCACCATGTGATAATGTTCTGCTACCGTTTTCCCTCTTTATTTTCCAGCTGCATTAACCTGATCTGATTTACAAGAGGTTAGAGAAGTAAAAAATGACGTTTAATAACAAACAATAATTCAGCCCGGGGTATGGTAATTGGAGGGTAAATAGGGAAAATATGAGCAGAATATTATCACGCAGTGGTTGTGTGTTATTTTTTTAATAGGCCCATCATTATACATCTCTGTGGTCAATGCTGCTTACACTACAGCTCTATAGTGGGGCAGAACAGTGTAGACATACAGTATACTTACATTACCTCCTAATTAAGCTTTTGTGAACAGACTTGGTAAACTGAGATCAGCACCATACAGTATTTTTGCTGAGAAATACTCCTGCTTGTGCCTGTACAGATTTATGTGCTTGTTTTAGGATATTACACTGTGAAGGACTTTTACTGATTTATCGATTCACTTCAGGAATTTGTTTTGCTATAGTACCACATACATCTTGTAGAATGAAAACTGTAGGAGAGTTATAATAACTGCTTGCAATTTCTGAGCCCTTTATCTAGAAAATATTTGTGAGATACAGACTAAAGTAACAAGAGACAAAGGAGAAACAGACTCTTTACAAGGTTCGTATTTTTGCCACTTGAATTTGTTTCATTTAAAACTGTGAAAATCGTAACAACTATAAAAATAATTATTATTTTATGATTGCTTTGATAATTATTATTACAGTTATGATGATGATAATAATCCTTACTATTATTATTATCATTATCATTTTACAAAAAATACTTAGTGTACCAGCCATAGGGGTGATAATAACATATTGTACACTTCTACCTCACAGCACTGGGTTCATGAGTTCGATTCCTGACCATGGCCTAATCTGTGTGGAGTTTTCATGTTCTCCCTGTGTTTGCGTGGGCTTCCTCTGGGTGGTTTAGTTTCCTCCCAAACCCCAAAAACATACTGGTAGGTTAATTGGCTGGTGACAAAAGTTAACCCTAGTCTGTGTGTGTGTTAGGGAATTTAGACTGCAAGCGTCAATAGGGCAGGAGACTGAAGTGAATGACAGATGTTCTCTGTGTAGTGCTGCGGAATTGGTGGCGCTATATAAATAAATTATGACGATGGTGATGGTAATGATTAAAATGTGCAGTACTCCAATGAGCTTTCATTAGTGTATCCAGAATCCAGTCAACTTATTGTTGCTATGGGTAATTTTGCAATTTGCATTTTTTCATTATGAAAATCCTATAGTAGCAATGGATAATGAGTTCTGTACGATAAAAATCAATGGTGTCCTCTACTCACTTAACTTTATATATGTCTACAGGATTTTGTAATACAGACTTCTTGGACGAAGCTATTGATTATTATTATTATTATTATTATTATTATTATTACCATTTATTTATATATCGCCACTAGTTTCGCAGTGCTGTACAGAGAATTCACTCACATAAGTCCCTGCCCCATTAGGGCTTACAATTTAAATTCCCTAACACACACACAGACACACACACAGACTAGGGTCAATTTGTTAGCAGCCAATTAACCTACCAGTATATTTTTTTTGGAGTGTGGGAGGAAACCGGAGCACCCGGAGGAAACCCACGCAAACACAGGGAGAACATACAAACTCCACACAGATAAGGCCATGGTTGGGAATTGAACTCTTGACCCCAGTGCTGTAAGGCAGAAGTGCTAACCACTTAGCCACTGTGCTGCCCCAAAAGTAATAAGAGGTTAAATGTTATGGTTAACAGAGCCTGTGGAGTTATAGGAATTTCCACACATTTTTACATTTAGTTTACATTGTCACGTTTCACCCACTGCTTTATGGTTGAAATATGGCATTTACGATGTTTAAATAAGAATACATCCTCTCTGTAGCAGAATTGTTTCACTGTTCTTGATCATATTTGTGAGTAGTCAGGAGTCCTGTACATTGTTTCTGTTCTCAGCTTAGTGTGATTTATTACAACAGATCCCAGGTGACAGTAAAGCGACTATAATCTGAATTTTCAATTTCTCCTCCGTACTAAATAAGATCCTAATGTCTAGGAAAATTAACACATTCCAATTGGATTGTTATACAGCTGTGGAAAGGGCCATGGAATCCATTCCTTATAGGCAGGAGGATGTGTATCAGCAGGGGTGTCACTCTTTGAGGTAGTGCTAAAATCTCCCTAATCATCCCCTATATAAACTATCAGAACTATTGCACAACAGATGCTAACACCAATTATAGACTATGGGGATGTAGTTTATGGTCAACAATTCAAATTCCCCTAGACATACTTGATAGCTCCATCTGCCTTTTTGTTTTGCTGTGTAACTACAAAATAAACCATTGTGATATGCCATCAGATATAGAGTGGCTGCCTTTGGAGTCTAGACGTACACTTAGCTGGTTGTCCTTCAAAGACTTTGTTTTCGTGTGCTGCTCTGTATCAGACCCAAAGAAATTTGTGATAAAAATAATGAGCATGTAAAAATAGCGTATCTACTCCTATACTGTATACTGAGCAGCACGGATCCTCGGACATGCGTGCGTATGTATAATACATAATGTTATTAAGCATATTGGTGGATACGTGAGCCAAGCATGGTGCAGACTTGAGATTGCAACAGTAACTTGTATGCAGAGGCGGTTGAACTAGGAATGTTATATATTTTACTTAGTGAATTGATATGATGAGAGGTGGATCAGTCCAGAAAATGAATGACTTGTGTTTGGTTAAGGCTCTATTTTAAACTGGCACAGATACGTCTCCCTCACTGCTAGACACAGGCCAGGCCAACCTGTGGTTCTACAGGCGTTGTGAGTCTCAGTTTACCCTGCCAGCTATTTATAGCATGCTGGAGCTTGTAGTTCCACAACACCTGAAGAGCTACAGAGTGGCTTAAGCTAGAGGGTAAAAACATGGCATGATAGATCTCTTAGCTGTCTCACTGTAATGGCGAGCCTCACCACCCAAGTACCATCCACTATATATATATATATATAGCAGAATGCACCAGATCAGAAATTCTTTAATTCCAGTTATAGTTATTATCCTGTGGTGAATGGAACCAGCTTCTCTGTTCTCTGTGCATAAAAAGATCTGAGCCACATTCAAGTGATTGAGCCTATTTCCCTGCCAAACAAGAACCATAATTTACTCGATAGAACACTCGCTTGATTTACAGTCTTACAAGGTTGGCATTGCTTCACCGAGAAACAACAACAACCCGTACACATCTATCTCTGCAGTGTTTAATGTTTTAGTTTGTTTTACCAATTGCCATATTTGTATAAACCTAAATGTTTCCTTCCTTATAACATTAACATTTACCAGCACTTAATGCCAGGAGCAGTTAATCATTATTGCTCTGAGGAATGAGAGATTTCCCTTTTCCTAACTCCTACCTATGACTGAATCAAGCAGAACAACATAAATCTCAATGCTTTATTCTTTTAACTGTGAAAAGACATGGAGCAGTTCAGACTTCAACGCTACAAGGCTTGCAGCATTTTTCCAGATGAGCTGCTCCGCATCAACGCTCATTGAAATTTAGGTGACACAAAGGAAGCTTCAGAAAACTTTCTAAAACAGGTGAAATATTCATGACGATTCTACTTTAATACTTGCAATTATAAATTCATGTTCACAGCTATTGAGTGCAAGAATGAAACAGTAATATGTAGCTAAAAAAAATAGTATCAGCAATACATCTATGTTTTAACAAAATTATAATTATATTTTGAGGGTATTGTGCCTTTAGTCAGACAACATTCCAAACTAAGTTACATCAATGCTTATAAAGTAACTGACTGAGCATCAGTGGCGCACGCAGGGGGGACCCCTCCCCTCCGCTAACAAAGTGCTCCTACATACTGCACTGTACTATACAGTAGCCGCGGCGCTGTCAAAGAAGCGTTCTTTGACAGCGCCGCGGCGGCTGTATAGTACAGTGCTGCTGATGCTCGCTGGTTTTTCTTTTGGGGGGGGGGGGTTTGGTGGGGGGGAAACCCCCCCTAACAATCCTGCATGCGCCCCTGGAGCATGATGTATATTTAGTACAGGAAAGGTTGGATTGCCTGAAGGTGGTGATACGGGAGTATTTATGCCATGTCTTTTTCACCAGTTTTTCTTGTTTTAAATCTTATTTAATGGATTTTTGCCTAGATGGTGTCACTCAAGCAGATTTCCTCTGAGGGTTTTTAAAAGGTTGTACACAACATATTTAGGGCCTTAGAAAAACAGTTGAAGCAATGAAGTGCTTCAAAGGAATATATGGTATTTATTGTGCGCATATCAATTTGCTGCTCAAAACACTGTTAGATATTATGGAGAATTCTCTGAAATATTGAAGAGATTTTTCCCTGGCTGTTTTCCTGCCGAGTGAAAATATATTGTGTGACGAGCCTGCACTACATAGACTCCAATGTAACAATGCCCCTAGTGAATATATTATCACAAAATGGTGTATTTGTACATTTTGAGTTTTACAGCTTAGAGAATGGACTGTTTAGTCAATTGAAAGGTATGTGACAAAAGTGAGCTATCAAGCCAATCAGAAGCAGGTATAGAAAAACCTGTATTTTCCTTTTTACTGTTTTGATGGCAGTTTTGACCAAACCGCCGGAAGTTTAGCGGTTTTTAATCCGCCACCCATCGCCAGGCATTTTATTTCGCAGACTCAAACCGCCCTATAGTAAAGGCGATGTGTGGTGGTTTAAAACCGCCACCAAACATGATTTTTAGTATATTTACCCCTTAGGGCTAGATTTACTAAACTGCGGGTTTGAAAAAGTGGAGGTGTTGCCTATAGCAACCAATCAGATTCTAGGTTTCATTTATTTAGTACATTCTACAAAATGACAGCTAGAATCTGATTGGTTGCTATAGGAAACATCTCCAGTTTTTGAAACCCGCATTTTAGTAAATATACCCCACTTTTTTGACAACAACCTCAGTAGAACATAGTAGAATTAAACTGCAATCAAGTACACACTTGTTTTGTGTTTTTTAGGTGAAATTAGAGAAAATAGCAGTGGGATAATTATTTAAAAGCCTTGGTGGAATTCGTTGGCATTAATATTATGCATGTCTCAAGTTCTTTATCTTAAAGGACATATCAATTTCCAGACATGTCTCTTCAAACTAATTGCCCTCGCCCCCAAAAGGAGCAAGCCATACACCAAAGAGGACCCAGTTTGCAGAATCGGTGCACCATCATTACATTTTCGGTACACCATCATTACATTTCAATGAACCAGCATTGTAAATGTTGTAACTGGAACTTTCAAATTGACATCAGCAAATTAATATGGCGGTGGACAGGCCCTATAGTATGCAACACAGATACAAACTCTGCAAGCCAATTCCTTCTGGTTGGAAGACCGGCTTCCTCAAACCATCATCTGATTCAGAGTCCCAGGAAAGAAACTTTCATGATACAGATATAGTGAATAATGGGGGAAAATTACAGTTTGAAGAGGACATGTCTGATAGTTTATATTTCTTTTTGACATGCCTGGCAATTTATATCTGCTTAAAAGAAAAAAAATAGATGACTGAGAGATGTTATAAGTACAGATCCACCTTTTATTACTACCTGGTTGGGCAAGTAATGGTGAGCAAGCTGGGTAAACAAACCTTAACCTTGAGAAATAAAGCTGCCATTAAGTGAGCAGGATGCTGTCACAGAAACTCTGGGGTTATGGATGGCTCAGATCACCATGGATCCAGGTGCGATGGAAGCATTGAGAATAGCTTGTGAAGTTGCCATGAGGTATTTCATATGACATATGGTGTTTATTATTGTTTCTACTGCTGGTACAAATAGCCTGGAAGCTGTCCAATTTTAAGTAATGTGCAATCTTACTGCCATACAAATGGCCTGTACTAAGTGATTTCTGTGTGGATTTAATCCTAAGAGGCAACTGGCAGATTTTAGGGTGATAAGAGTGATGGTAGGAAACATATCTTTGATTAATTGTGTAATTTAATTCCTGGAACATGTCGGTCTCTGTCAAAGACTCCAAATATGCGTTACCCTATGTACTGCAGCTTCTGTAGCAGGTGATATAGGGATTACATTCTACAGTTTGTTTATATGTTTAAACTTATTCTCTAAACTTAATAACTTATACAATACTTTTTATATGTACATTTTATGAAAGAGTGCTTTGCTACTGCCATACATATTGCTGAGATTTATAAATACTATTTATGTACCAGGGATGTATAGTTTATCGTATAGCAGCTTATTTGTTTATTCTGCCTATTGTGTTACATTGGCTACAAAATGGTTTTTACCTTGTTTAGCATTTTCACATTTTATTTTCTTATCATGAAATCAAAATGGTTTTGATTCATAGTTTATTTGGGCATTATTACATTGGATCTCAACAAAATACATGCTATTTAAAATAAAAAAAACATCCACAAAGTATCCATTCCCTTTAATATGCCATTTTGTCTTCCACTACCGCCTCTATGCAGATGCCCCCACATCTGCCTCTCTGCCCTTGAACTTTTTCTTTTACTTTTATTTTGTGTGGCCAACTGCCTCTCAACTATCTCCACAAGGCCTCAATACATAAAGTCCACAATGGAGCTTATCATTGTTAGTCCTCCTAGTGTCATTATCCCCCTCCCGTCTCCCTCACCATCAAAAACATCAAACTCTCCCTGGTTCCTCATGTCTGCTGCTTTGGTGTCATCAATAACTCTGCGCTCAGTTTTACTCCACATAGCCAGTCCCACCTCCAGTTCCTTGTGCTGTTATGTTGCGTCCTCCTTAAAAACATTGCCAGAATACTTCCCATTTGTACTTAGGCATCTACCAAATTCCTTATTCATTCTCTCATTATTTCCCACATTGGCTAATGCAACCTACGGCTGCCTGGCCTTCCACTCAACCTTCTACCTACAATCCATCCTAAAGGCCACAGTAAGACTTATTTTCCTCTCTTCACAACCACTTCATCACTCTGCAAATCCCTTCACCAGTTCCCCATTACCTCCAGAATCCATTTCAAGCTATTTAACCTCATGTTCGAAGCCCTCACCATCGCCTCCCCCACATGCAATTCTGACCTTGTCAATAGATACTCTCGCTTTCACCCTCATAGTTTTGCCTCTGACCTGCACCCATGCCTGTTCTCCACTTATGAGACTCCCTACCATGCCCAATCAGACTCACCTCAGCCTTCAACCTTCTAAGTGCTTTCAAAAGACGCACCTCTTCACCCAACCCCCACCTGTATTAAAAGGGCACTTCTTAGGGAGGCCACCAAGAGGCCTATTGCACTTCTGAAGAGTTACAGTCTTCCATGGAAGAGATAGGAGAAATTGTCCATTAGACAACAATAACATGGATACAAAGATGTGCTTTATGGGAGGGTGCCAAAAAGGAATCCATTGTGAAAGAAAGGTCGCACAACATCTCACCTAGAATTCGTCAGACGGCATGTGGGATACATTCATACCAAGTGGAGAAATTTAAATGGTCTGATGAGAACAAGAGTGAACTCTTCGGCTTGAACATTAGGATATATGTTTGCCACCAGCCCCTCTGTGGAATTATATAGATATTGGTGTTTACCCCATTATAAATTATGGAGCTTGAGCAATATAGCAAAAAAGTATAGACAAAAAGTGCAGAGTCCAGATACGCAAAGATGGAAGAGACTTACGAATAATTATTTAATACAATATTGTCTGTTTTTTATTTGTAATGATTTAAGAAAAAGTTTTACAGTTGTTTTTATTGGACATTAAAGAGTAATTTGCATTGATCAGTTTTGTATGAATTCAAAATTCATATTCATTCCATTATATAAAAAATGTGAAAAATGACGCACAGGGTTAAAACGTTTGATACTGTATATTTTAGAAGAAGGAGGCACAATTTACTTTCCTCATAATTCTGTATTTCTGTAACAGTATTTTCTGGTACACCAGCTGTAGCATAATTGTTACAGATTATGGCGTCTGTCATTTCATTTAAGGTTACTTTACTCCCATTAGTCATTTTTTAAACACCATAAAGCAATTAATGTTCCGCTTTATAGAAAATGACCATGTGCTTCCCTATCAATCTAATATGTAGACACGTCATGCAAATCAGTAACATTTGTACAAAATCTGGAATTATGAAAAGGTTCATAATTTCTACCAAATGGAAGTATTACCGCATCTGTAATTTCCAAAGCACATTTGAGATGTGACCATCTAATAGGCATGTGGGGTGGGGAGATTTGTTTTGCAAGGGACAGGCAAGCAGCTGCCAAATTTTTGTTCATAAAAGCATAAAAAAAACAATTACTCACAACTGTGCTAAATAAGCCATTTAATGAGTTCGGTATCATCATCATCATCATTTATTTATATAGCGCCACTAATTCCGCAGCGCTGTACAGAGAACTCACTTCCATCACTCCCTGCTCCATTGGGGCTTACAGGCTAAATTCCCTCACATATACACATACATACATACATACACACACACACACACACACACACACACTAGGGTCAATTTGTTAGCAGCCAATTAACCTAACAGTATGTTTTTGGAGTGTGGGAGGAAACCGGAGCACCCGGTGGAAACCCACCCAAACACGGGGAGAACATACAAACTCCTCACAGATAAGGACATGGTCAGGAATTAAACTCATGACCCCAGTGCTGTAAGGCAGAAGTGCTAACCACTGAGCCACCGTGCTGCCCCAGGGTATGGTTGTGATTGGATATGATATAACAGAGAGCCTTAGGCTAGGTACACAATGAAGAATTTTCTGACCGAGGTGTTATCTACAACGATTTTACTAACGACTGAAGGTACTATCGCTCAGGTGATTCATGCGTACACACAACACACGTTTTAAATGATTAACGAAAGACCGACTGGCTGGGCAGCGACTTCTAACAGCCATATTGACGTGTTAAAAGATTTGGTTTTCGTACACACTGAAACGACATATGTGGTGCCGTAGCGATATCCCCCCAAAATTTAAATAATGGGCCAAGCAATATGCATCTATATAGTACATGTAGACAGTTGTATAATTAGGCAGGCAAACAAACCTAATACACATCTTTTTTATTTCAAATGTATGTCTTTATTCTATACTAGAGTGACTAAGGGTCATAATTATAGAGACAGACATATGCAATACACATATGTAGAAAACAAAGCTTTTCTTGTAGACTGTACTGACAAAGGTGTATAATTAAACAAGCAGACATGCTATACACATCACTGCAGTAGACAGTTACTATTGCTTTACGATTAGAGGCACCTAATTGCCAACTGACTGATGTGCGGACACCGTACCACATGGGACTGGTACAGGCATCAGCAATTTACATACACACGCTCCCAAAGCAGTCGCAGCTCGAAGAACTATCGGCAGTTGGTCGTGGATCAATCAGAAAATGTATACACATTACATGATAGTAAGGTGAATGGAACAAGGGGCCTGATTCATTAAGGATCTTAACTTGAGAAACTTCTTGTTTAAGACTCCTGGACAAAACCATGTTACAATGCAAGGGGTACAAATTAGTATTCTGTTCTGCACATATGTTAAATACGGACTGTTTTTTCATGTAGCACACAAATATCAACTTTAAATTTCAGTGTACAAATAAGCTATCAAGTATTTGTGTGCTACATGAAAAAACAGTTAGTCTTTAACTTATGTGCAAAACAGAAAGCTAATTTGCACCCCTTGCATTGTAACATGGTTTTGTCCAGGAGTCTTAAATAAGAAATTTCTCAAGTTAAGATCCTTAATGAATCAGGCCCAAGCTTATTCAACAGTACGACCACCCAAATGAACAGACATTCGACAATTTGGAGCGACGTTCGACAATCGTGCATTTATACACACTAAGCCGACATCCGAATGAACGGTCGTATGTCGGCTGTTCTGCACGATGATTGGACGAAAAAACTTCAGTGTGTACCTAACCTTAGCATTAATATTACTTTCACTATTAGTACAATTTATTCAGTTAATTATTACAATACTCTACTGTCAGGGATTTTGGAAATGTAATAACAGTAAAAATAATAGTATACATAAAGGACCTCATTTAGAGTCGGACGCAAAGTTCATTTAAGAAGTGTAGAAGTGGGAGTGTGCGCAGCTTGGTAGTTTATTACGAGTGGCAAGCAACCCCATTTGCATCCCACTCTTAATACCCTATCGAGCTGTGAGCAGTTCCTGCAGCTAGCTAACCGATTGCGCCACCTAATTCCTGCCGCACAGCTTTAGCCCTGTTTTGACGTGTGTTGCGTCTGTGCCTCACTGCGACTAGGATGTATTTACATGGTCACGCCTTCACAATTCCGCTTTCCTCCCATTCTCTCGCAGTGAGCCGCAAGCTGTCGCAAATGTTAATTGCGTCCAAGATGCAGGCGGATTTGGGGCTTTCTGCACATGTGTGGTGTGTTTTTTGGTTAGATGCGCCTAAAACGGACTTTGCGTCCGACTCTAAATGAGGTCCGAAATCTATAGTTAGAATAATATTATTGTCACTCACCGGACTGTGAGTGCTTCTTCCCGGACTATTAGGAACCGTGGACGTCCTCTATCCTGAGGGACTGCGCATGCGCAGCCCTTTCCAAACCTTCAGTGTATGTTCCTTTAACTTAATTGGCAGATCAGGCAACCTCCCTATATTAAGCACCTGTGGTCAACACCACGTTGCCTGATCTTGGAGTCTCATTCCCCATGAGTCTCTGAAGGTGTTCCTGTGTTTCCTCGTTTATTCAGCCCAGCTGATTCCTGTGGTTTCCAAACCACTTCTACCTCTGTGGTTTCCAAACCACTTCTACTACTGTGGTTCCCATACCACTTCTACCATCTACTGTATCATCGTGACTGTGAGCTGATTCCTATCCGCTGCCTCCGTGCACTACAGTCTTCAAACCACTTCTCCTACTGTGGTTCCCATACCACTTCTACCATCTACTGTATCATCGTGACTGTGAGCTGATTCCTATCCGCTGCCTCCGTGCACTACAGTCTTCTAACCACTTCTACTCTACCATTTATTATTGGGACTGTTAGCTGATTCCTATCCGCTGCCTCCGTGCACTACAGTCTTCAACCTGCAACTCGTCTGTGTTTCATCATCGTGACTGCTAGCTGATTCCTATCCGCTGCCTCCGTGCACTACAGTCTTCAACCTGCAACCCGTCTGTGTTTCATCGTGACTGTTTGGCTGATTCCTATCCGCTGCCTCTGTGCGCTTCAGTCTTCAGTCCTTGTCAACGCTCCCGTGTTTCCTTGAGTCTGCCTCCACTATTGCTACCCGCTATTCTCCGTGATCAACAGTGCCTGTTCAACTCTGCTCTCCCGTGTCCCATCGTTACTGCACCTGCTGGTTGCTATTGGCTACCTCCGTGTTCCCGCAGAGACCCGCTGCTGCTACTCCTCAGCACTACTCATCCATCTACTGCTGATCCGCTCTCCACGCTTTCCTGTGTTCCCTGCTGGTCTACCTACCCGTGCGCTGCACCTACTAGACCACCGCTTCACCCATCCAGGGACTTCGCATCCTGCCGGCCTCCTGCCGTTCAGGTATCTCTGCACTCCTGTCTGACTGCCTCCTGAACCACGGTATGCATACTTCTCATTGACTGTGCTGTGTATTGCATACCTTGCTGGACTGTGTTGGTTCTCCTCTGGAGTGTGCTATCCGCTGAGTCTATTGCCATCATTGACTGTGTTATCTTATGCTGGACTACTTCAAGAGACTTTCTATATTGGCAGTATTGTTCAGTCATCTATACATTTATATTGTGCATATCACTGTGGTTCAAAGTCAAGGTGCCCGTGTATATCTTGTGTTGCAGTCTCTCCCCGTGCACCTCCTCACATATATATTCAGTGGTACAACTTGCTGAAGGCAGACCACTGATCCCTGTTTCCTGTATCACCTGTTCCAGTATCCTCTCACATAGCAGTGGTACAACTTGCTATCGCAGACCACTGACTATCCGGATACCTCCACTTGGATTCCACTCCTTCACTCAGACAGCGGTACAACTTGCTATCTGCAGACCGCTGACTCTCATCACCCCCTCGTTTCTGTTGGACATTCCTCCTCACTATAGCAGTGGTACAACTTGCTACCGCAGACCACTGACTACCTTCACGTGTCCTTTGTCCATACAGTTCCTCGTGTATTATTACCTCCATATTGCCAGTGCTGCTAGTCATAGACTTTCCTGAGCATCTCATCATCTGCTATTTCCTGTTCCGTGATCACCCTGCTACCAGAGTACCATATTACCACCTATACTGCTCTGGTAAGCCTATCACCTGGTGATCCCTGGGTAAAGACTCCTAGTGCCCGTGACAGTAAGATCAGGCCATGACAGACCCAGATACGGAACCTACTGCTAAAGAGATGCTGCAGCATCTGGTCAGCCGTGTGGAGCAACAGGATGCTCGCCAACAGCTGTTACTTCAATGTTACCAATCGTTAACCTCCCAAGGAACCTCTGGACAGACTGTTACAGCTAGTATTGAAGCTCCTGTGCTTTCCTCCGTTTCCCCAGTGCCATCCCAGGTGTCTACAGCTCCTACGCTTCACCTGCCTACTCCGTCAAAATATGACGGGGACCCCAAAACTTGTAGAGGTTTCCTTAACCAATGTTCAGTCCATTTTGAACTCCAACCTCAAAATTTTTCTACCCATCGTTCCAGAGTGGCCTATCTTATCTCATTGTTTTCTGGACAAGCCCTGGCTTGGGCCTCCCCTCTGTGGGAAAGAAACGATCCAATTCTACAAGATAGTGCCAAATTCATTTCCACGTTCCGAAGTGTGTTCGATGAACCAGGTCGTGTGACCTCCGCTGCTTCCAGCATTCTTCGTTTGCGACAAGGCTCCCATACAGTAGGACAGTATGTCATTCAATTTAGGATCTTAGCCTCTGAACTTCAGTGGAACACTGAAGCATTAGTTGCCGCCTTCTGGCAGGGGCTCTCCGATAAAATTAAAGATGCACTGACTACCCAAGAGCTTCCTTCGTCACTAGAAGATTTGATCTCTCTTTGCCATCGTGTAGACATGAGATTTCGTGAAAGAGAATCTGAGAAAACAACTTCTGCTAAAGCACCTCTTCGTTTAAACCCTCAATTTCGTCCAGTTTCACCTTCTGTGATTCCCATGGAGATAGGACGTTCCAAATTATCTTTAGAAGAGAGGAAACGAAGAGTAAAGAATAGACTCTGTATCTATTGTGCTGATTCCACACATATGCTCAGTTCTTGCCCTAAGAAATCGGGAAATGCCAGGCCCTAACTAGTTCTGGAGAGGTGAAGTTAGGGTCCCTGGAGTCCTCTCCATTGTCTATGAAATCTAAAGTCTGCGCTTTCGATGTTACGATTTCCTTTGCTACCAAATCCTTTGAGTCACAGGCATTGATTGATTCCGGAGCAGCAGGAAATTTCATTTCTAAATCACTAGTGAATCAATGGTCCCTACCAGTGATCACTTTAAAAACACCCATTACTGTGACGGCTATAGATGGATCACGTCTCATCAATGGTCTCATCACCCAGAGTACGTCTCCAGTAACCCTTCAGATTGGTGTACTACACCATGAAGAAATTTCGTTTTTAATTCTTCCTGTTACGACAAGTCCGATTGTCTTAGGCCTTCCATGGCTTCAATGTCACTCTCCCCAGATTGACTGGCGCACCCCTCAAGTTACGTCTTGGGGGCCTGAATGTCACCATCGTTGTCTCTCTCAAGTTATTCCTCTTAAAGTACAGCAATCTTCCATCTCATCTTCCTCCCCGGGACTCCCTCCTCAGTATGCTTCATTTGCCGATGTGTTTGATAAAGCTCAGTCTGAACGTCTTCCTCCTCATCGTTCTTGGGATTGTCCGATCGACCTTCTACCTGGCAAGACTCCTCCCAGGGGTCGGGTCTATCCTCTCTCGTTACCTGAAACTCAAGCCACATCTGAGTACATACAGGAGAATCTCCAGCGTGGGTTCATTCGACCTTCCACCTCTCCCGCTGGAGCTGGGTTCTTCTTCGTCAAAAAGAAGGATGGATCATTACGCCCTTGTATAGATTTTCGTGGACTCAACGCCATTACTATCAAGAATCGGTATCCCATTCCGCTGATCACTGAGCTATTTGATCGCATCAAGGGAGCTCGGATATTTACTAAGTTGGATCTTCGTGGTGCCTACAATTTAATTAGAATCCGTTCCGGTGACGAATGGAAGACCGCGTTTAACACCAGAGATGGGCATTACGAATATTTAGTAATGCCCTTCGGGCTGTGTAATGCCCCCGCGGTTTTCCAGGGTTTCATCAATGAGATCTTTCGGGACTTATTATATGTATGTGTCGTTGTCTACCTGGACGACATATTGATCTTCTCACAGGACCTGCCTTCTCATCACCAACATGTGGCAGAGGTCCTCTCCAGACTACGGAAAAACTCATTGTTCTGTAAATTGGAAAAATGTTCATTCGAGTTACCCCAGATTCCATTCTTGGGGTATATAGTTTCCGGAGTTGGCCTGAAGATGGATCCAGACAAAGTAAATGCTGTACTACATTGGCCTCAGCCAACTACTCTTCGTGCCATCCAGCGTTTTTTAGGTTTTGCCAATTACTATAGACGCTTCATTCAAGACTTCTCATCCATTGCATCTCCCATTGTGGCCTTAACTCGGAAAGGGGCTAATACTAAGCAATGGTCATCTGAGGCTCTCCAAGCCTTTCAAATCCTCAAAGAGTCCTTCTCGTCTGCTCCCATTCTGCGACAACCTGATGTGACACTCCCCTTCTTCCTAGAAGTAGATGCCTCTAATGTGGGCTTAGGAGCTATTCTCTCCCAACGCTCGGAGCAACAAAAATTACATCCTTGTGCCTTCTACTCTCGGGGTCTTCTGCCCGCAGAGAAAAACTATACTATCGGGGACAAGGAGTTGCTGGCCATCAAAGCTGCATTAGAGGAATGGAGATACTTGTTGGAAGGAGCTCGCCATCCGGTGACGATCTTCACGGATCATAAGAACTTGTCATATTTGCAATCTGCTCAATGCTTGAACCCTCGTCAAGCAAGATGGTCTCTTTTCTTTTCCCGTTTTGAATTAATTATAACCTTCAAACCAGCTGCTAAGAACAAGAAAGCTGACGCTCTATCTCGAGCTTTTGTGACGTCCTCTGATGTAGAAGAGGTTCCCAACCATGCTATTCTAGACCCCAAATGTATTTCTCTGGCTGCTTCATCCACCAAAATGCTACCATTTGGGAAAACCCTCGTGCCTCCTACTCTGAGGAGGAAAATCCTTTCGTGGTTCCATGCCTCTCGTTTTTCTGGACACGCCGGTGAACATAAGACCTTTGAGATTCTCTCTCGTAGTTACTGGTGGCCTTCAATGAGGAGAGACGTCAAAGAGTTTATTGCTTCCTGTGATTTATGTTCTCAGTTCAAATCCTCCCGCAGAACTCCAGCAGGGTTGCTGCGACCACTACCCATTCCGTCCAAGCCTTGGACCCACATTAGTATGGATTTCGTTACTGATTTGCCACCAAGTAAGAATCACAATACTATTTGGGTAGTGGTAGACAGATTTTCGAAGATGGCTCATTTCGTCCCTCTGTCCGGTTTACCTTCCTCGTCTACTCTGGCTGAACATTTCATTAAAGAAATCTTCCGCATCCATGGATGTCCGTCTGAGATTGTGTCAGATAGAGGAGTACAATTCGTTTCCAGATTCTGGCGGGCCCTTTGTAAAACCTTGGGCATACGATTAGCACTCTCATCGTCTTACCATCCGCAATCTAACGGACAAACGGAACGAGTCAATCAAGATCTTGAGACTTTTATTAGGATGTTCTCTTCAGCCAACCAAGACAACTGGGTAGAATTGCTCCCTTGGGCTGAATTCGCCCATAACAACATGTACCATGAGTCATCATCCAAAACTCCATTCTTTGTGGTCTACGGTCACCATCCGTCTTTTCCGGAATTTCCTGCCCTCCCGCCCACCCAAGTTCCTGCTGTGGAGACTGCTTGTCAGACCTTCAAAAATATCTGGTCTCAGGTCAAAACCTGTTTAAAGAAGACATCTAACAAATATAAGTCTTTCGCAGATAAGAAGAGGCGGGCTATTCCACCACTAAAAATTGGAGATCGTGTCTGGTTATCTACCAAAAATATTCGTTTGAAGGTTCCATCTATGAAATTCGCCCCTCGTTTTATTGGTCCATATAGGATCATTCAAGTTATCAATCCAGTATGTGTTAAACTTCTTCTTCCTAAGAATCTTCGGATTTCCAATGCCTTCCATGTGTCCTTACTCAAACCTCTTATTATCAATCGTTTCTCGACTCCTCCCTCAGCACCGCAGCCAGTTCAAGTTCATCAGGAGGAGGATTTCGAGATTACTGAGGTATTGGATGCAAAAATTTCGCGAGGAGTCCTCCGTTTCCTCGTTCATTGGAAGGGCTTTGGTCCTGAAGAGCGTTCATGGATCAAAGCTGAAGATCTTAATGCTCCTGCCCTTCTGAAGAAGTTTTATTCCAAAAATCCGGACAAGCCCGGTTCCAGGCGTTCTGTGCCCACCTTTAAAAGGGGGGGTACTGTCACTCACCGGACTGTGAGTGCTTCTTCCCGGACTATTAGGAACCGTGGACGTCCTCTATCCTGAGGGACTGCGCATGCGCAGCCCTTTCCAAACCTTCAGTGTATGTTCCTTTAACTTAATTGGCAGATCAGGCAACCTCCCTATATTAAGCACCTGTGGTCAACACCACGTTGCCTGATCTTGGAGTCTCATTCCCCATGAGTCTCTGAAGGTGTTCCTGTGTTTCCTCGTTTATTCAGCCCAGCTGATTCCTGTGGTTTCCAAACCACTTCTACCTCTGTGGTTTCCAAACCACTTCTACTACTGTGGTTCCCATACCACTTCTACCATCTACTGTATCATCGTGACTGTGAGCTGATTCCTATCCGCTGCCTCCGTGCACTACAGTCTTCAAACCACTTCTCCTACTGTGGTTCCCATACCACTTCTACCATCTACTGTATCATCGTGACTGTGAGCTGATTCCTATCCGCTGCCTCCGTGCACTACAGTCTTCTAACCACTTCTACTCTACCATTTATTATTGGGACTGTTAGCTGATTCCTATCCGCTGCCTCCGTGCACTACAGTCTTCAACCTGCAACTCGTCTGTGTTTCATCATCGTGACTGCTAGCTGATTCCTATCCGCTGCCTCCGTGCACTACAGTCTTCAACCTGCAACCCGTCTGTGTTTCATCGTGACTGTTTGGCTGATTCCTATCCGCTGCCTCTGTGCGCTTCAGTCTTCAGTCCTTGTCAACGCTCCCGTGTTTCCTTGAGTCTGCCTCCACTATTGCTACCCGCTATTCTCCGTGATCAACAGTGCCTGTTCAACTCTGCTCTCCCGTGTCCCATCGTTACTGCACCTGCTGGTTGCTATTGGCTACCTCCGTGTTCCCGCAGAGACCCGCTGCTGCTACTCCTCAGCACTACTCATCCATCTACTGCTGATCCGCTCTCCACGCTTTCCTGTGTTCCCTGCTGGTCTACCTACCCGTGCGCTGCACCTACTAGACCACCGCTTCACCCATCCAGGGACTTCGCATCCTGCCGGCCTCCTGCCGTTCAGGTATCTCTGCACTCCTGTCTGACTGCCTCCTGAACCACGGTATGCATACTTCTCATTGACTGTGCTGTGTATTGCATACCTTGCTGGACTGTGTTGGTTCTCCTCTGGAGTGTGCTATCCGCTGAGTCTATTGCCATCATTGACTGTGTTATCTTATGCTGGACTACTTCAAGAGACTTTCTATATTGGCAGTATTGTTCAGTCATCTATACATTTATATTGTGCATATCACTGTGGTTCAAAGTCAAGGTGCCCGTGTATATCTTGTGTTGCAGTCTCTCCCCGTGCACCTCCTCACATATATATTCAGTGGTACAACTTGCTGAAGGCAGACCACTGATCCCTGTTTCCTGTATCACCTGTTCCAGTATCCTCTCACATAGCAGTGGTACAACTTGCTATCGCAGACCACTGACTATCCGGATACCTCCACTTGGATTCCACTCCTTCACTCAGACAGCGGTACAACTTGCTATCTGCAGACCGCTGACTCTCATCACCCCCTCGTTTCTGTTGGACATTCCTCCTCACTATAGCAGTGGTACAACTTGCTACCGCAGACCACTGACTACCTTCACGTGTCCTTTGTCCATACAGTTCCTCGTGTATTATTACCTCCATATTGCCAGTGCTGCTAGTCATAGACTTTCCTGAGCATCTCATCATCTGCTATTTCCTGTTCCGTGATCACCCTGCTACCAGAGTACCATATTACCACCTATACTGCTCTGGTAAGCCTATCACCTGGTGATCCCTGGGTAAAGACTCCTAGTGCCCGTGACAATTATGCAGTTCTTTTGCCATTTATTCCAACATTTACGGCTTGTGTGCAGCATTTTATAAAGTATATACGGTATATATATTTTTTATATATATATATCTATAATATAAATGTCTAGTGGCGTGTGTTAGTCTGTCTGTGTGTGTGTGGAAAATATAAAACCAAGCTGCAGCGCCACCTGCTGGGCGGAGTTATACACTGACCTACTAAATTCTTAGTGTGTGTGGAAAAAAAAATTCAGAAAGGGCTGAAATTTGGTATACTAAGATGTTTTTAATTTGTTAATTTAATTTGTTAATTGTTAAAAGTGTTTATAAAGATTTAAAAAATATATATATATATTTCTTGAAGGAGAAATGACAGTTGGGAGTGGTTGGTGGTTGCCGGGGGTGACAGTGGGGAGTGGTTGGTGGTTGAGGCCTGGGCTATGGCCCAAATGCATGACAAGAACCTTTTTAACACCTTAAGTAGCTTGATTTGACTAGAATGTATGAGTTAACTTGTATGTATATATATATATATATATATATATATATATATATATATATATATATATATACCATCAGATATGTATCTTAAGCAACTAATATTGTTTGAAAATGAAAAACAAATACATTCTGATACAAGAATATTGCTCTGTGTAATCATCCCCTTGGCTAGATTAAATATTATGAATTATTTTTAGCCCATGTAATCTCCAGGATTTGATCTGATATTTTTCTTCACTATGATGATTTTAATAATGTAATTTTCTCAAACAGTTGATTTCAAGATTTTTTTTCCTCCTTTGCAGTATGTGTTGGACATCTGTGTACACTGATAAATATGTTATATGTGCCTCCAATAATATATTTGAAATAAACCCCAGAGATTTATTGGTATATTTATTATATAGTTCTGTTATGCCATCATTGTAAATGATGCTTAGCATCTTAATTTTCCACTTGTCCAGTTCAAAATTATTCATAATTTCTTCTCGTTTAATGTGGACACATGCACAAGAATAATTCCTGCTTCATTTACAAAATAATTGAATTTTGGCTCTGATTATATATAAGAAACCCCTCAAGAATGTTAGTGGCGCATTTGGAAATAAGTACAAGTGAATACAATTTTACACCATCTGGCATAAAATGAAGAACTGTTTACAAATATGTTGTGGTTCATCAGCTTCTTGCTAGACCAGAAGATTTTATTTTACTGGACCAATGAATTTCTTAATCTGCACCCAGCTCCAAATAGCAGATCCTTAAATAGTGGCATCAATTTAATGCAAACTTTCTGATGTAACTGTGCCATCTCTTGCTGTAGGATATTGCAGTCTGATATTTAGATGAAAGGTTTATTTATTACAAGGATGGTAAAACCACAAAAACCAATAACATATACATGACAACCAAATGTAAGTATCTTAGCAATAGAAACCAATAATTTATGGCGTACAACTTAACATCTCATGAACAAGCCCAAAGAGTCTGTCAGCCAGGGTTTTAACTTTAAGGTGAACGATGAAAGAAAGTGGGATGAGCGGGACTCAGTAGGGATAAGTCAAAGAAAAGGAAGGGGAAGGACCAGGTCCATCAGGCAGTCAGGATATCATTAGAGCTTTGCGCAATGTTGTAGAGCATCAATCAGAGCGCCAAGGGAAGACAGTGTTAAATTAGGCCGCCCATAGCTCCCATCATCATCATCATTTCTTTATATAGCACCACTAATTCCGCAGCGCTGTACAGAGAACTCATTCACATCAGTCCCTGCCCCATTGGAGCTTACAGTCTAAATTCCCTAATATAGACACACACTCACAGACAGACAGACAGACAGAGAGTGATACAGACAGAGAGGGAGAGACTAGGATCAATTTTGATTGTAGCCAATTAACCTACCAGTATGTTTTTGGAGTGTGGGAGGAAACCGGAGCACCCGGAGGAAACCCACGCAAACACAGGGAATACAAACTCCACACAGATAAGGCCATGGTTGGGAATCAAACTCATGAACCCAGTGCTGTGAGGCAGAAGTGCTAACCACTAGGCCCCTGTACTCCCAGGTCTTCCAAAAACATTTAAAAGAGTGGTTGATGATGCTTATAACGTATTTAATTTGGAATGTGTTCCAGATTTTATTGATAAGCGGAAGCAAAAAAAAAAACGTAAGAGACAAAGGTACTGTCTGGTATTTTAATATGTTTAGGAACATAATTTTCACTTTATCACCAAAATCCTTCCACACTGACAGTTTTTTGTCCAGTCATTTTCGATTTGCTTATGTTAGGATGAGTAAAATATTAATGTATCTCTGGTGACATGAACTCTATTGTATGTAGTTGCCTTCAAGGGGAAGTGTTTCTTATTCTGGTAAAAAAAAAAATACTAACTTTGTTATCAATTAGTCTTGTATACTTCCTTATGAGTAGAATGTTGGTATCTCCATTTATCACAGATGCCTACTTGACACTTGATAAGTACTGTAGGATTTTTCTTGCCTATAAGGGCACTGTACCATAAAGGTTTATTGATTAACTATAATTTCAACCTGGTAAAACAATAATTAACATGGCAGCTACTACTAATAAATCAAGAGATGTAGAGATTGGGTGATTTACTGGAGGGGTATGTCTTACCCCAACTTGGCGGATCTGTGTTCACTTACATAATGGTCTGCTTTGTACAATTGCTCCTAACCTGATTGAGCATACTTTCATACTTTCATTAAATGTGACATCCATCATAATTTATCTGTATTTTATATTTTCTCTTCCAAAAAGGCTGAATGGTTGGTATTGACCCAACTTATTTAGAAAGGGGACACCAACCATAACTATCAAGTATACAGGTGTACATATCCAAACAAATACTGCCAACATCCTCAATACACCACAAATAAACTTATTTAGGAAATCAGCAGACAGACATGCTGGTGAAGGGCCTGGAGATGTGTTATTTAGGGTTTAGGAAACTAAAAATAATTTTAGTAATGCATCCCCATGCCAAAAAGTGATCCATCTAAATGTATAAAAAAATATAATTTTATGAATAGTTAAATATAAGAGAAAATGGAAAATGAGTCAAGTGCATATGTGGGTCAGAGGTCCTAGTGCTCTAGAATTTATTATCCTAAATAGAACCCTGAACATCACGTGCATTTTCTATTTAGCTTTCATAGCAGTTCAGTCCAAATGGGAAAAACAAAGTTAGCTATAACGCTCAACTCTAATTATTATAGTATTAAAATAATTTTGACTTTTTTTTTTGCCGAGTAGAAAAAAATCCTTTTGGGGACCAGAGCTTAATTTGTAAACAAAAACAGTCAAACCACTTCGTTAAGTTACAATTATAACTCTCCAAGGAAAGAATCCAGACTCCAGAAAACACTTACTCCACAATACACTTTATTCTGCAGTAAGAAAACATATCTGTTGTTTTTATCTTTCTCAAAATTAGTCTTTTATGGTAGTATAAAATTATATTGCCTTTTAAATCTGTTTTCTTAAATTGGAAATGTGCTGTTTAGTATTCCTTTGGATTTTTTTTGTTGTAATATCTTGTAAGCTTCTTGTGTAAGTGGGCATGAATAAATTATGGACTAGTTCCTTCAGTCATTTCAGATCCTGCAGATAATGACAGCTATTATTGTTATTAGCTTTAAATTGCTTAAAAAGTTTTCAGTAGTATGTTTTATAAATTCATGTTCATCAAATTATTTGTTTTTTTCTTTTTTTTTTTTTGTTAAATCAAATTTGTATTTAAAATACAGTTTGGTTATAGTCGGCACTATAAGTAAAGTACAACAGCCAAAGTTATATTAAATATCCAACATACAGTACAATATTCATGTTAACGGCAAAATGCTGCAAGTTGTAATGTATCTGTGTAATTCTGTAGTAAATGATGTAGGATACAATTACTCTACAGATTGTGTCTCGCTCCTTACCCTGTAATCATCCAATGCATTCACTGTGCCATGGGCGGGAGGTGTGTGAATGGGTCACCTGAATAGATGACCACTGTTATATTAGATGCCACAGTTACTACAATCCTGCTGGAATTAAGATTAGGATTAGTATTTGCATCTCCTGTCATTGAAGAACATTAGTCATACTTACCTACTTTAAGGCAGTGAAGTCCGGGAGATCCCGGACTGGGGGCGGGCCTAGAGGGTGGGAGGGGGCAGGGCGCGGTCAATCGTGTCATTTTGGCCCCGTCCCCAGTGAAGTAAATTACGTTTTGTCGCGGGGGGCCAAAATGACACGATTCACCGTAAATCACCTTATTTTGGCCAGGTAATTGCGGAATGCGGGAGTCTGGGAGACCGACTCGGATTTTGGGAGTCTCCCGGACATAACAGGAGAGTTGGCAAGTATGACTTTAGTGCTGGAAGCTGAGGGGTGTACTGATAAAATAGCTCTGTTCTCCACAGGATTACCCAACGTGGGAACGATGCTGATTACAAGGTAACAATGAGTCTCCTAGAAAAGATATCCCATCAAATTGGTAGACAAGGAGGACACCTATTAAAATATAGAAAGGTCTTTTGTAGTGGACAAGTTTATAACGTGGGCTGCCCAGCCCTTGAGAGAAAGAAAACATCTTTACACACACATAAGGATTAGTTGCTTTGCCTTTTGGACTTCAGAATCATTGTCATTCTTTGTTTGTCACCTTAATGCCTATGCAAACATACAGTACTGCATTTTGATTATGTCTAAACTTGTCACTAGCCTGTCCCCAAAGGATATACCTGTAATGTAATATTTAGCAGTGCCTTAAAGATAATTACATTTAGTTGCTAACAACGTATTGCAGAAACTGCCTTCTGGTGCTAACTGCTGTACACAAATTCACAGAGCCATTCATTATTATTTTATAGTGGAAAGTTCTGGCTGACTTCCTATAAATTGATAAGTGTTTAAAAAAATATCCAAATTCTTAACCTGTTTGTTGCTAGTGATTCCTTAAGAAGAGTATATGACTGCTTATATATATATATATATATATATATATATATATATATATATATATATATATATATGGGTTGTAGCTCTTAGTATAGCTAATCTTGGAAAAGATGGTGGCACCACAGTTGGACATTAATGAATTTGGATTAAAAGCTTTTTGCTGCTATATAATCCAAGACCAGTGAGTGCATAGTTGTTTTCATATTGAATGCCAGGATAAGAAAGGTAGTATTTTTTTAACTAATAAAAAATGGATAACTTGGAGTTATAGCACTGACTGACTCAGGCAGTAGGAATACCTGGCTCGGCACTGGATGCAGATCTTTAAAACATAATATCTATGTATTAGGTATTATGTAATTATAGATACCTCTCTGTCTGTATGTATTACCCAGTATTGTCTTATTAATGTTTGTTCCCAATTGTAAAGCGCTACGGAATTTGCTGGCGCTATATAAATAAATGTTGATGATGACGATGATGATTAGGTTAATGTGAACAAAATATTGAGACTAATACGATTAACAGCTAATTGTTATTTCTACAAATAATGTACAGAACATGTAAAGAAGTTCTCCTGCCCTAATGTACAATCATCAAATATCAAGGAAGAACTTGGGTTGTTGACTATGGGCCTGATACAAATCCGAATGCAGCCTGCATGCAAGTTCTGTTTTAAAACGGAGCTATTTTCAAATCTGAATGTATCTCAAGATATGTTACGATTTGAACCTGGGCATAAGTACATTCTGGCCAAACAGTATTTTCCGCATGTAGACACAAACAACAGGCTGCAGTATATGCACATGTGTATGTACCTTGACTTCAATGTCAGCCATGGCACACTAAAGTAACCCGAAATCTTCAAAGACATTCTCATTAAGAACAACAACACTGGCGTAAATTTCATAGCTATAAAGTTTTCCACACATATACTTCTATCTACCACTCCTATTGAAATGCTCTGGACACTGCTAAACAAACATATTTCCAATCTCTCAACCAGGGGCGGACCCAGACATTTGCCCTACCCGGGGTGATTTTAGGGGGGGGGGGGTTTAAGCCCCGCCCCCTTTCTGTGTTCTAAGGCTGCCGGCGGCTGCACAGTATGTGCAGGTCCGTTCAGCAGTGAAAGTGTGCTGTCCCGCTGCTCTGATTGTGTTTAAAACACAATCAGAGCAGCCGGGCAGCACACTGTCACTGCTGAACGGACCTGCACAGTGTGCAGCTGTCGGCAGCAAGCCCCTGCTAGGGGGGGGGGGGGCATTGCTCTCAACTCTGCCCAAGCTTGTAACCCCCAAATGCCTCTTTAACACATTTAAATCTCTTCTCAACCCTCCCACCCAAAACCCTCCAACTACCATCAGTGCCCAAGATCTTGCTTCCTATTTCAAAGACAAGATCGATAAGATCAGACTAGAATGGGTATTCTCTTCCTCGTCTAGCAATTCCAGCTCAATTCCTTCTCAGCACCCTCTGACACCCTCTCTTCATTTTATCCCACAAATAAAGATGCAGTATCTCCTCTCTTCTTATCTTCCTACTCTATCTCTTGTCCTCTTGATTCTATACCCTCACAAATCAGTAGATCCCTGTCTTCATTCCACCTCTAACTAAAATATGTAATCGCTCTCTCTGTACTGGTAAGTCAGGCTTTCGTTCACAACACTCCACAGAAACTGCAATTACTAGGGATGTCAATGAAATGATTACAGCGAAAAGTAAAGGCCATTACTTTCTTCTAATTCTCCTGGATCTATCTGCTGCATTTGACACTGCTGACCACTCTCTTCTTGTAGAAACGCTGCAATCTCTAGGTCTTCAAAATACTGTCCTATCTTGGCTCTCATCCTATCTAAGTTCTCTTTTAGTGCTAGTTTCTCTGGATCTACCTCTGCTCTGCTTCCCTTAGCAGTTGTAGTACCGCAATGCTTAGTCCTAGGTCCTCTGCTATTCTCTATCTACACCACTTCTCTTGGAAAACTAATAAGTTTCTTTGGATTTCAGTATCATCTCTATGCAGATGATGCACAAATTTATTGTCTCCGGATCTCTCACCAGCTGTGTTGTCTCGCGTTACTGACTGTCTTACTGCCATTTCATCTTGGATGTCCTCTCGCCAATTCACACTCAATCTTTCAAAAACAGAGTTAATAATATTTCCATCCACCAACAGAAGTTGGCAGATCCTGTATTCCCCACATCGACTGTATATTTAAATCTTGCTGCAAATATCTAAAAATTATTTCCAGAATATGCACATATCTCACACAAGACACTAGTGATCCACTCTTCCAGTCTCTACATTGGTTGCCTGTTTTTTTACTGAATCCAATATAAAATAATTCTACTAACATACAAGGCCATCAACAATACTGCACCAACATACATCTCCTCACTTGTCTCAAAATATCTACAAACTCAATACCTCCATTCTGCATAAGATCTGCGTTTTTCATCTACTGTCATTACATGCTCCCATTCCCGGATTCTGCATACAATGCATTTTTATAACCTGTATTACTTGAAAACACATGTTCTGTGCTAGCTAGTAGCACGCATACGTATACTTTATAAACGAAAGACTATGCCATGTCAGTCATTTACACCTGACTTGTACTGAGAAACCCAGGACGTAAATCAGCCGCATCTGCATTGGAATGCCCTTACTGAATGCCCTATGTTAGGGAACCCTGTCCCTCCCCATTTCCGCCTCTAAAGTCTTAATTATAAGTGTTATTTGCGCTTGGACATGATTTGCAGGCAGTTGCGTTCATTGGCTTAAGGTCCATTTCTGAGAATGTGCAGAGTTATTTTACACAAGATATACTACGCACATGCCCCAACAAACAATCCTAATGCATTCAAAATATTCACATTCAGTAAGTGGCCTAGGGCCTGATTTATTAAGGAAAGTTAAGTAAAAAAATTGAGTAAGTAGTCTCCTGGACAAAACAATGTTACAATGCAAGGGGTGCAGATTAGTTTTCTATTTTGCACATAAGTTAAATACTGTCTGTTTTTTTCATATAGCATAAAATATGAACTTTAAATTTCAGTGTACAAATAAGCTATCAAGTATTTGTGTGCTACATGAAAAAACAGACAGTATTTAACTTATGTGCAAAAAGAACAACTAATTTACACCCCTTGCATTGCAACATGGTTTTGCCTAGAAAACTAAAGTAAGAAAACTACTCGAATTCTTGCTTAACTTCCTTAATGAATCAGGCCCCTAATGTCTAAGATCCCGTTGTTAGGCTGCTTAGGGCATAGCTATGTAATGATAAAATATGTAATTTTCTGGGTGTAATCCATCAATTTATGCAACAAACAAAATAAAAAACATTGAACAATAAATTGATAATTACATCCAGCTCACAGGCCAAGCACTGTGTGGTTGGTCACTATTGGAAAGCAGAGATATATTTAAAAACTAGGACTCTCCCTGTAGATCAAGGAATTATAGCAACTATGATTGTATTCCCCTTTTAAAGTTACAATGTCAGTAGCCATCTTTCTTCTCAGCAGCTAGAATTTCCGCCTAATTTGTCTTCTTGCTGAATAGTATCTGGTCCATAGCTCTGTTTTCATAGTTATAATGTGTTGTACAATTCACTGTAAGTTTCTGCAGCTCTTTTTCAATCACTTTACTCTGCATTTCATTTCTAATTGAGGACCTGGATTTTGATGACATTATTTGTATGTATTTATTATAATTTATTTAAGCTCTAGTTTTTTTGTTTTAAAAGTAAGTAAAGGCAGTATTAATATTTATGAATGGCTGTGCATTAGTGAGCTGGATAATACATATTAAATAACTAATGATTATACTTAACTAAATATGTCCACTATACTCCCTTTCACTTCTTTTGCCCTGTAATCAAGCAGACATTTAGTGACGACATGGCAGCAGTGGAGGATTATAATAGGTGAGGATGATTTGCCCACTTTTTTTCCTCATATGCCCCTTTTCAACTTTTTTTTCCCCCCACCATTTCCCCTTACTTAAAAGACATGTGATTGGGGGCCGGTCCCTGGTCTGGCTGGCACAAGGCTATAGGCGATCCTTTGTGGGCTAACTACCAATTAATTGTCCTTCTGCCAGCAGCTGGCATCAGTCAACAGCACTTCTCCAGGCTCATCCACTCCTGCTCCTCAGCCGTCCCTTTTGCTTCCAGCCTTCGCTTCCCTCAACATGGGATAGGTTTCATGGGCATGAGCCCTGCACGGGGGTTGAGAGGTATTAATGTAAGGTAGTGGGTGTATTAATTCATTGTTGTGTGGGTATTAATTTAATGTAGTGTGTGTAATATTGCAGCTGATGAGGGCTATTAACTAAATGTGAATTCTCTATATTAAATGCGGGGAGGTCTATTTACTTAATGTTGGTTTGGTTGGTTGGAATGATACCAGGATACATCCCAGCAGCTTAAGACATTAGCAACAGGAAGTCAAAGCTGCAAAAACAAGTAGTAAGGAGCAGCACAGTCTGCTGACCATCCCTAATCTGGCCGGACGGTCTCGGTTTTGGGGGACTGTTCTGCACATTCAGGACAGTGGGGAGATATGTCCTGATTCATGGTGCTGAATGGGAAATAGGGAGGGGCACAATGTGAGAAGTGTGTGCAGCAGGATCACAGGAGCCTTACATTGTGGAACATGCCACCCCACTGATGTGCTCAACATGCTGCATAATGTTCATTTCACATGTATTCGAGACTCTCGTGTTGGGTGGGAGCCCTAGATCATCTTAGTCCACCACTGGTTGGCAGACTTGTGTCGCAAGGAAACACAGTGTGGATTGGTTGATTTATATACTGGGGCAGGGCCAGTGATGTCACAATAACACAAGATGTGGGAGGAGTATTACCTCTATGTTATAGAATGTGGAGGTAATACTTTACTTTCTAACATTGAGTAGTGGAATGTCAGTGTAGCACTAAACAATATATTTTACCTTCACGGCTCTTATCTGAAATTACATTCTGGAGTTTATCTGTCCTTTAACTATATAACTTTCCATTTAATTTTCACCAATACACCCAAAAGAGCAGAATGTCCTCTGTCTTGTCTTAATTGCCGTCTAAGTCCTAGTTATGTCTGATACAAAGGTCATACATGAATACATTGGTACTTACAGCTGTCCTCTTCATCTGTGAAAACACTGATCACATAACAAGCGTACACAAAGCCGATGAGCTGTACAGAGAAAGCAAAAGAGATCTCGGTTAATAGTTCAATTATAAAGATGGAATTCATAAAGTGGAGAGCATTGGCTTTGTTAATTTAAATCACAGGGTATTATTAGCCCATTACACAGTCTTATGAAAGTGAACCACAAGTGATATTCTGTAATAAACCTCTCTGATTATCTGTGAAGACAGCTTTAGTTAGGAGTTTACCTGTTCTCATTTTCAAGGCAGTAAAACACTGAACACTGCAAATAACAGAAGGTGCAGAAATTGGCTATCGAAAATGGGACAATAATACCAGTAAATAACATCATTAAGTTTCCTCACCCAAAGGTCATTGTACATGTAACACTTGTTGACCACAGCAGGTCAGATTCTGACACACTTAAAACACTTAGAGGCATAAAAAGATTACTGAAGTCTGATGAATGCTCCGGACTCATGATATTGCAGACGCCTGTTAGCAACACAATGTCTCACACTACACTGTTCTATTATAAATGGACAAGTCTAATATTTGTGAGTATGGGAGAAACCTATGGCATACTTACAAACTTTAGAATGTTGGTATCCGGGAGCCTGCGGGGGAGGTGGGCATGATGGGTGGACAGGCCTCTAAAATGTGCATCGTGACGTGATGTCATGACGCAAACGGGTCATTTGACAGCGGGGGGGGGGGGGGGAACACCACGATTCAATGGGAATCGCGGCATTTGGGACCTAATTCTGCCCACTTCACTAGGAACTGGGCACTTCCTAGTGAAGTGGGCAGATCCGGGAGATTTCCACACTCTCCCGGGAGTCCGTGAGACACTCGCAAAATGCGGGAGTCTCCCGGACATTCCGGGTGAGATGGCAAGTATGACCTACAGTAAGTGCTTGTTCACTGTGAATAGCTTGTAAACCAGCGTGAATAGCACTGTGAACTGCTTGTAAAGCAGTAATGTATTACAGATATTTTATGAATTACAGTATATAAAAAATGTGTTATGAGGAATTAATGACCCAGACAGAATATGGTGATCAGAGTTGTATACAGTGTTACAGAAATCAGACCTGCGCTTATCTGTTGTATCCAAGGAAAATCTGTCTCTGAAGGTGGAACGTTCCTTTAATAAAATAGTGCTACAGTCACAAATATACAGTAGGATATAGCAACCAACCAAATGTTAGCTTTCATTTTTTTAAACTATAAAATAATGACGGCTATAAACTGTGGGTGTGGGGTACATTCCATTGCACACTGCTATTTAATAAGTCCCGTAGCGTTATCATTTTGGCATATGTCTATACTACCAACGATTATGAGTTGGTGTCACAAGTTGAGAGCAGAAATCAATTTTCCAGTTACACAAGTAACAAACATAAGTCCTCATGATACATCTCTTTAACCTAATGGTTGACTTCCTGTATAGTACTGAAGCACATAACATGACTAGCCAGCGTTTCATCACATTTCATGGTTGTGTTACTGTTTAAAAGTTATGTATTGAAAAAAAATCACAGTGTTTTACGGTTCATTTGAGTAACCTAAAAGATTTCCTAACTCTGTGAATTTTCTGAAATTAAAACTGTTCTGCAAATTGGAATTCTTGTGTTTTCTGTATTTACATCTGGTGACAGTTCTTTAGAATGGATCCTGTACATTATATATGTAGCCAGTATGTTTCTAGTTCCGGTAGTGCTGACTTTACTAGTAGTTCAGGTTATTATAGCACACTTTTTAAAATGAATTTACCTGTTTAATTGTATTTTTTAGAAAAACAGAGAAATGCATTTCAGTTTCCAATGTTCAGAGTTACATCTATAATAGGTTCGCACGTAACAAGTTTTAAGAATACAATTTTTTTCATTCCACTTTCATTTTTTGGACTAACTAGAGATTTGTTAAAACGTTAGACAGACCAAATAGAATCGAGATCTAATGTGACCATAATATAAGGATCAAGAGAATGTAGAGTTCCGGCCCTTACTTAATCTGATATAGATATGGTTATAATGTAGAAAACACAGGGGAAGAAGCAAAGTGTTTCTGGAGATAGGCAGAAAATGTCAGAAATTATTTTCATTATGAGCTACAGAGACTAAGTCGTCGAGCTTCCTGAAACCTTTTCTAAATTAATGGTCCATAGACGAGACTGAATTATATGTTTTTAGTTTTGTACCATTTTATATTATAGTTTTCCCACAGTTCCAGTTTTCGCATGCAATGCCAAGTGCCATTGGCATTGCATGCAGATAGATGGAGACAACACTTAGTTGCATTGTCGCAGATTTAAAAAAACAAAACAACCCATCCATTGTAGCATTCGGTAGAAGAATTAAAATGTATTTGGGAAAGTTCCTTTCTGCTTTTAAAACAATATCAGTTAATCAATAATACATGTACCCTTGATGTTTTGAAGGCATCAATGTGATCCACTTAAATATGAATATCTCTATGTAAACCAAGATATCTATATATCTATATATCTATATATATATATATATATATATATATATATATATATATATATATATATATATCTATATCATAGGTACAACATAAAGAAGGCGCAATGGTGATGTTAGCAGATAATACTGAACAAGGTGGGTACAATATAAATAAGCATATGGATTCAGTTCAAATCTCAGAGTTGATATCCAACAAGAAATATAAATAATCCAGTCTTAATCCAAATGCAAGACAGAGTGACCAATCGTATCAGACACGAGCGTGCAGATATTCCACTCTGACAGCAGGGTGGGATAGAAAAGTTCAAGTGCAACTTATACAAGCTTTGTTGGGCCACTGTGACACGGCTTACAAACTCTCCAATCAATTGTCATCAGGGGACAGGGATGTGCAGGAGGTGTATAGAGTAATGCAGTTCACCAGATAATAATACAAATCAATAGATGGAAGCGTACCAGAGAATAATATAAAACCAGCTTATCTGTATCAGGGTCTCCAAGAGGGAATCTCGGCTCCGCCTAGTGAATCAGGAATGGGCAAAACAGCGACCGCAGTATACGATATTTCTTAACCACGGGCAGACGTTCCAATGTAAACACCGCTCTCAAACTCCAATCAGCCAGAACAATAGAGATAAAGGAGCTATATAGTGTAGTAATTTATGTACACCAAATAATAATACAAATCAATAGATGGAAGCGTACCAGAGGATAATATAAAACCAGCTTATCTGTATCAGGGTCTCCAAGAGGGAATCTCGGCTCTGCCTAGTGAATCAGGAACGGACAAAACAGCGACCGCAGTATACGATATTTCTTAACCATGGGCAGACGTCCCAATGGAAACACCGCTCTCAAACTCCAATCAGCATATTGCAAGATAAATAAAAGCTTATCTGTACTTGGCAGTAGGTCAACTTGTACCAGTATGGATCCCTGGAGGGTTTTAAAGGTATTACCAACGATCTCCGCACAGGAGAATCAGGGTATATAACATCAAATGGCCAGGCTGGCAGTATGACCTGATTAGCATATACAGAAGTAGTAATGCCTCAACGCGTTTTGTCTAGGAAGACTTCATCAGGAGGAAAAACATGTTGCCTATGTTTAGGGCTTGTTTATATAGGTTATGTGGTGGCCATTTTGCGCATGCGCAGTGCGCGGCCGATACCACGCATGCGCAGTGTGCAGATGCTACCGCGCATGCGCGGGGCACTCTACAAGCATTAAACTATTGAGCATAAAAGGGGCATTAATGCTTGTAGAGAATTCCTAAGTCCGGATGATGAATCCATCAATTCATTTCTTGCATATATTGGTAATAATAACTATAATCTCAAATTCACAGCCAATCGGAACACTACCAGCATTAAATATGTAGATCTAGTGCTTACAGGAATTGACAATAGGGTTGAAATTAAGAATTTTGTAAAAACGGTTGATACCAATAGCTATCTCCATTATAAAAGCGGGCATGTAAAGAGATGGAAATCCAATATCCCATACTCTCAATTTTACAGGATAAAAAGAAATTGCAGCAATGACTCTCAATGTAGGGAACAACTACATATGTATGCACAACGCTTCCAGGAAAGAGGATACCCAGATAAACTCATTTCAGAAGCTCTAACAAAAATTGAAGGGGTCAATAGAACTGACTTATTACAATATAAAACCAGGGATAACCAAAAGGATCGCATTCACTTCATCACCAATTACAATTCCTGCGAATATAGAATAAGGTCCACCATCTCCAAACATTGGGAGATTTTACGCATGGACCCAATTCTAGCCACTCTCCTTCCTGCAAAACCTGACATTATCTTCCGTAAAAATAGAAATTTGAAAGATGCTCTTGCCCCAAGTATGATACCTGACATTCACACCACCACCTCCAACACATTTCTAGCGGTTAAGGGTTTTAACAAGTGCAGTCACTGCAATATTTGCAAGTTTGCGAGTCCAGACAAGAAAGTATTCTATAATCATGATAATAGCCAGAAGTTCAATATAAAAGAGTTTATGAACTGCCAAACATCTTCCGTCATATATTTATTAGAATGCTCTTGTGGTCTTAAATACATAGGCAAAACGAAAAGATCATTGAAACTAAGAATCCAAGAACATGTCCGCAATATCAAAAACTAAATCGAATCCCATTCCGTCTCCAGACATTTTAACAAAAAACACAACTCTGATCCAAAGCACCTTACGTTTAAAGGAATAGAAAATGTGTGCTTAGGACGTAGAGACGGAGATCTCCAGTCCAAGCTCTCTAAAAGAGAAATGTTCTGGATCTTCCAATTGAATACTCTCACCCCTTCAGGTCTCAATGAAGGTTATGAAATTGCACCCTTTTTATAGCTTTGTGTCCTATTACATTTTAATACTTGTTTTAGCATATTACTGTGGACCGTTCATGGTTGATGGCTACTACTAATTTTGTTTAGAATGGCCACGGACTGTATTCGGGTGCATAAGATGGCACCAAAATTTATATTTTAACAACTGTTATTTTGACTACTAGATCCATGTATTGGTTTTATATGTGGCTTTTATATGTATCTTTTATGTTAATTATTGTTTTTTATGTGCTGTGTATTTATTATCTTATAACAATATCCTATACTGCCTTTTTAATATTATCATTGGAGTTCCCTTGCCCAAGATGGCCACTATTGGCCTCACATATTAAAAGTCTATGCCAGGCGCCCTCATCAAAGATGGCCACCGCACTCGGTTTTCCCCAGTTGGCTTCTAAACAACCTGGCTATGGACATGAATTACCAATGTCCTGGGACATAAACTCTCATGCTCTGAGAGCATAATACTCATTCACTGATATCTGTAGCACTCGCGCGATCGCGAGTGTCCCGTGCATGCACCGTAGCGTCTGCGCACTGCGCATGCACGGTAGCGGCCGCGCACTGCGCATGTGCAAAATGGCCACCACATAAACTATATAAACAAGCCCTAAATATAGGCAACATGTTTTTCCTCCTGATGAAGTCTTCCTAGACGAAACGCGTTGAGGCATTACTACTTCTGTATATGCTAATCAGGTCATACTGCCACCCTGGCCATTTGATGTTATATACCCTGATACTCCTGTGCGGAGATCGTTGGTAATACCTTTAAAACCCTCCAGGGATCCATACTGGTACAAGTTGACCTACTGCCAAGTACAGATAAGCTTTTATTTATCTTGCAATATGCTGATTGGAGTTTGAGAGCGGTCTTTCCATTGGGGCGTCTGCCCGTGGTTTAGAAATATTGTATACTGCGGTCGCTGTTTTGCCCATTCCTGATTCACTAGGCGGAGCCGAGATTCCCTCTTGGAGACCCTGATACAGATAAGCTGGTTTTATATTATTCTCTGGTACGCTTCCATCTATTGATTTGTATTATTATCTGGTGAACTGCATTACTCTATACACCTCCTGCACATCCCTATCCCCTGATGACAATTGATTGGAGAGTTTGTAAGCCGTGTCACAGTGGCCCAACAAAGCTTGTATAAGTTGCACTTGAACTTTTTTATCCCACCCTGCTATCAGAGTGGAATATCTGCACGCTCGTGTCTGATAGGATTGGTCACTCTGTCTTGCATTTGGATTAAGACTGGATTATTTATATTTCTTGTTGGATATCAACCCAGAGATTTGAACTGAATCCATATGCTTACTTATATTGTACCCACCTTGTTAAGTATTATCTGCTAACATCACCATTGCGCCTTCTTTCTGTTGTACCTATGAAATTTTATTTTCGGCCTTACCAGCCAGAGTTTTGAAGGAAGGTTGCCTCCTCACATGGAAGGTGTATATGTGGGATTGAATTTTATTATTTCACTTATACAATACGGTCTTGAGCGCCAGTGTTTATATCTTGTTTTCTACATATATATATATATATATATATATATATATATATACAGGGTCTGATCAACCAATAGGCTGCAGCCTGGGGTGCTGGGACCTGTGTGGGGCGCCGCGCCGGCAGCATTTAAGAATTTTTTTTTTTGCTATTAATTATGTACACATGAAGCCACCCCTCCCCCTTCCTCCACACTTTCGCTCCCTCCTCCCCTCTCCTCCTACCCACTCCTCCCCTCTGCTCCCTTCTCCCTCCTCACTGACTGTTGGGCGTGATGTCATGATCAAGTCCCGACTGTGTCAGTGAGGAGCTGCGGTGAGAGGAGCTGACTTCCAGCGGAAGAGAAGAAGACAGGTAAGTAGATTTGTGTTTATGCAGAAAGGGGGACAGAGTGTGTGCAGAAAGGGGGACAGCGTGTGTTCTGAGGGGGACAGCGTGAAAAAAGGGGGACAGCGTGCAGGGGGAGTCATGAATTGGCCGCTGTGGTGTGATGAAATGACTGGGGGGTCATGAATAGGTCACTTGTGGGAGATATGATCTCTGTATTGTGTGGCATTTATGAGGACGCTGTCTAAAGAGCCTAATCATTGAGGACTTTGTAATGTTTGCACATTTTCAAAGAACAGTAAGAACAGGTAAAAGAATATGTCTAAATTTGTTTGCTGGAAAATACTCCTGAATTTTCCTTCAATGGTTTGGGGTGGGGGGGGGGGGTCACACTATGGGTGTATTCGCATAGTGTGCCACAACCCTTAATCAAGCTCTGTATATATATGTATATATATCTATCAATCTATATATATTTTAATGATGAAAGCAAAATATATATATATATATATATATATATATATATTTTTAACTTTCTGCAGGTTCTGTGTCACTATGCATCCTCTTCGCATTATGCTGTAGCTTAGTTCATTGCACAGCGGCTCATTTACATGTTCATTAAATATGCAGACGACACCTGTCAGCTACATGCATATTAATAAGGTTATCAGGTTATATTTACACAGTCCCAGATGGGCCCGCCAGTGGTTGCTGCAGCAAGAAATCTCTTACTGTTGGGTTATTGCAATTATCAGCATATATAACATTATGAATTGCATTTTATTTATTTGTCTAATTACATTCTGCTCAATCAATTGTGATTTCCTTTAATATATCCTACACTGTATGATGCTATATTGTTAAGTGGGAATAACTTATTGGTTAGTTCTTGTTTGTGACATTACAGGCCTACCTTCCTGCATATGCATGGCTTTTACAGGGAAATGCCTGGATTTGCTGGCCAAGATGACAGCATCAGTGGTGGAGCAAATGTTTGCACAGACTGATGACAGTAGTTGAGCAGATTTGAGTACATCTATATGGAAAACCAAAAAGATTATTAGATGCATTTCTACCTGCAAAATAACTTCCGGGACCTCAGATTAGGTATCTACGCTTTCAATGTGAAGCATTTAGCGTCTTCCCGCACAATGTATTAAAGAGGGGAACAAATGGGAAACCTTATAAAAACGTCCCAGTGTCCCATCACTCTTATGATTAATTTAAGATATAATTGAAGCTACTTTAAGCAGTATTTTTGGAAAAATTTTAAAGTTTTAGTAAAAGTTGTACAAGTTGCACTAGATTGGACATTGTAGCAATGTTTCATCAACCCTTCCATTATCTGTACTTTCACTTGTTTCCATCAATCTGAAAACTGATAGATTACTTTCATCATTACTGATAGAAAGGATGATTAAATAGTTGATGATAGATTTGTGTTCACATGAGGATTGACACATTTTGGTGGGTTAGTTGAGGGATTTGTCAAGAAATGTGGGATATCTGGGTGGTTTGACCAGGTCAAAAAACTGAAGCCACTTGAGTTACAGACTTCTTGCTGGGACGCATTAGAGCATCTGCGGGGACTCCTTGTCTATGTTTGTCATGTGTTGTTTGTACAAGACAAAAGTTTAGGAAGGTTTCATAGAAAGATGCCTCTTAAGAACATTTGTAATGTGTCACATTAAATTAGAAATTATGATTTTATAGTATTTATTTACACAGGGTACTGTACATGAAGATTATTTTATTACAGGTGGGGATTGTGCCTGCAATGCACTTCGCTGCCATCTAGTTCTCCTTAAAAGTATAGACCTTCGACATAGAAGCTAATTCTAAGGACACTCCGAGCAATGTAATAGAAGCTTCACACAGACAAAAGTACCACATTGTCACTTCACTATCATGATTTAAGTAAGCCGTAAACAAGGCTAAACCACATAATATTTTAGGATTGAGAGGAACAATTTATTCAATTGACAGGGAGGTTTTAAAGGTAAGGATGAACTTTTATGTTATTTCTATGCACATCCAACTTTCAGTGTCCAGAACCTGTTCCTGAGTGTGGATAAGAGTCATTTACTGGAGGGACCATCAAAGCACACTGGTGCAAAACCAAGGTGCATACCACCCAACTGTCCCGATTTGAGGGGACCGTCCCACTGTCTCATTTGTCCAGACTCACAGAAGTTGGGTGGTTATGTCCCCACTTACAATAGTGAGTGGGTCCTGACACGCCAGAGGCACATGCCTTTGGCGAGTACAGCAATTTAAGAGGGTTTGCGCAGGGTTGGGGGTGGCCTAGCGCTTCTCAGAAGCACTAGACACGCCCCAGTGGCATGGCCACGTCCACTGTGATGTGCCATTTTCGGAGTGGGCATGTCAGTGTCTCAAGTTTTAATTTTTGGGAGATATGAAGGTGTGAATGACTTTCACTGTGCACTGCGTTAGATCTTCAACCTTACTGCCACTCATTATCCTAGTTAGAAGTTAAATTTATACAGTTATTTAAAAAAGAAAACGTCACTGATAATAAATATGAGCCGAGAAGCTTCTGTTTTTTAAACTCCTGTTGTATTATCTCTGCTTATTTACAACCCACTTAGCCCAGCCAGCCAGAAATGAGCACAATATCATATATCAAGCTATACATTACTCTGTGCTATTTTCAGGCTTTATTGATACAGATGTAGTCATTTTTCAGCTACTGTACTCCAAGATATGCTGCATTAAAGGACAACTAAATGTAAATACTCTTTAACTTGATCAAATGTGAAAAGGCATATTATGTGGCTGATTCAATTAGCCAAGAGGTTCCTTAGTAACCACTATGTGTGCTATTTTATGTAATGATCTTTGCCTTTTTTTGCTCGCAACTCATAGAAGTGCCATAATTACTAGTAATGCATGTAGACACATAGCCACGGGGTTACTAGGGAACCTCACAACTAATTGAATTGGCTCTTATAGGGCAGATTCAATTGTCATTGTCATGCGCTTTTTTACCGATATTATGGTAAAAAGTAACGCTCATTTTTTCCCGTGCCTCTATGGGGCGCGAGCAAATACAAGCGTTACTTCTGTAAAAAAAAAAAATGACCCTGCGAGGTGTTTCACGGCCGTTTTGAAGGCACCTCGCGCGGATATTTTAGGGATCTGAAAATGTGACCCCATAATATGCTACTTACAATATTGCAAATGTTGTACTCTGTTACATTGAATGAAAGTACAACAGCCAAATTGTCCCTTTAGCAAGTCATGTACTAATAATTGTTAGATGAGTAAGGGCTTTTAAACTAAAACATTTGGGGGAGATTCAATTGACAGCGATGTGGCACGTGGACATCACCACGATGTCCGGCTGCACACATAGCTGACTTTTATAGTAGGAATCTACGCTCATTTTTCCTCGCACCTCTATGGGATATGAGGAAAAATGAGCAGAGATTCCAGCCATAACATCAGCGCAAGGTGTCTCCGCGGACATTCCTTGCGCCAAATTGAAACCTCTCTAACAGACTCTGAGCTCCCTTATATACGTGTAAGAGGTATATAAGGCTTAACCACACTAACAACAATAAGCCTACGTTTACACCTGGCATTTTTGAAAGTGTGTTACTTTTATTGACTCAATCCTGTGCTGCATGATGAAACACATGGACTGTGCTTTTCAGCGGCCAAAGGGACCCTAAGCTTAAGAAAGTCCCTATAATACTGTCTGATAACAAGAGAACATGGGAAAAATATCAGGTAAGTACACCAGAAAAGTCCAATTATCAGATAAGTCTATATTGCAGCTTATTGTATATTTATGGCTTTAAATGAGTGTGCTACACAGAATATAGTATTTTTGATAGTGCAATAAGCCTTTAACTGAATTTACTGATAAGTCATATACCAGTCTGAGATTGGGCTTTACTACAGCGCTTGTATACTCTCCACAGAATCTCCCAATAAGTAATGGAAACAGCTGCATCACATACAGAGATGAAATCCCAAATGATGTAGTGCATTGGAAGAAACCTGGCTGAGGCATGAATATAGTTACAACTTTGGTGAATAGTAGCTTCCTAAAATCTGAAAGCAGCCCTTCTATGGCAAATAGCTATGTACATTCCCAGAGAAATAATAATAAGAATCAAAGAAGACACTCGCGGGGTTGTGATTGTCAATCCTCCTTTATTTGACAATGAAAAGTCGTTGTCATTGATTTTCAATTTCATTGGCAGTATCATTCCCTGAGTTGTTATTCAGTGCATTAAGCTTTGATTTGTTACCACCTGTGAAGGCCAAACATTTTTTCCTGATCATACATACACATATATATATATATATATATATATATATATACACACACACACATATACACATAAATGCAGAGCCGTAACGAGGGCGGTGCGGGCGGTGCCAAGGGGGCGCAGTGGCCGCCCGCACCGACTTCTGTGTGAGGAGTGAAAAGAAAAAAAAGAAAATTAAACAGACCTCAGATTCAGACTGCCGGCCGCCCGGCGCATCCAAGATGGCGGCCGGCACCCGGCTCCACCCCCTTCTGAACTCTGCCCTCTGCCTCAGCGTCTGATGTCATGACGTTGCTAGGCAGCAGAGGAGCAGAGAAGCAGAGAGGAGCCAGGCAGCGACGGCTGGACAGGAGGTAAGTTTCAAAGCAGGGGAAGGGGGATGTAAGCTTCAATTATGGAGGAGATGTAAGCTTCAATTATGGAGGAGATGTAAGCTGCAATTATGGAGGGGAGGGGGGGGATGTAAGCTGCAATTATGGATGGAGGTAAGGGGGGGGGAATGTAAGCTGCAATTATGGATGGAGGCAAGGGGGGGGGGAATGTAAGCTGCAATTATGGATGAAGGCAAGGGGGGGGGAATGTAAGCTGAAATTATGGAGGGAGGCAGGGGGGGAATGTAAGCTGCAATTATGGAGGGGAGAGGGGGGAATGTGTGCTGCTATTAGGGAGGGGGGGAATGTGTGCTGCTATTAGGGAGGGGAGGAATGTGTGCTGCATCTTGCTATTATGGAGGGGGGATGCTGCTATGCTTTATGAGGGATGGGGGGGTATGCTGCCATAATGTGTGAGGGAAGGGGGGGATGTATTAATATAATGTGTGATATGAGGGTAGGGAGGTTGGGTGTCTTAGTACATGGGTGGGAGGTAGGCTATTAACTTAATGGTGACGTTTAGGCGGGGCTAATTATTTAATGGGTACTAGTTTATTTGTGGGGTGCTGGTGGGTCAATTTAATTTATTGATGGGGCTTTTTAATTTAATGGTGGGGTCTATTAATTTCAGGTGAGGTATTTATCTGTATTGCAGTCACAAGAATGCTCTCTGTATAGTATGGTGGTCATAGGAATGCTCTCTGTATGGTATGGAGGTCACAGGAATGCTCTCTGTATAGTATGGTGGTCATAGGAATGCTCTCTGTATAGTATGGTGGTCATAGGAATGCTCTCTGTATGGTATGGAGGTCACAGGAATGCTCTCTGTATAGTATGGTGGTCATAGGAATGCTCTCTGTATTGTATGGTGATCATAGGAATCCTCTCTGTATAGTATGGCGGTCACAGGAATGCTCTCTGTATAGTATGGCGGTCACAGGAATGCTCTCTGTAAGGTATGGCGGACACTAGGAGGCTCTTTATATTGTATGTGTGTGTGTACATGTGTGTGTGTATATATATATATATATATATATTTTATGTAAGTGCACATCCACATTATTTATGTAATAAATGTATTGCTATACAGCATTACACTATGTGAGTTTCTTCCTCTCCATTATCCTGAATACTACTGAGTATATATGAAGTGCCAGTTCCAGAACCTTTCAACATTGTATGAAGCATCTGCTATTCCCATGGGGTAATAAGGCTCAACTTGATTGGTGAAGATACCGGTTATACCTACAGATAAGCTTTAAAGATCTTTTATCTGGTACGCATATTATATTGGCACGGCGCTGGTTTTCTAGAGTGGTTCCTCATTTCCTTCTTCCTGTTGATCCACTATTATTACCTGAGTGTCTATACCTATTTAGTGGTTAAGATTCTGACTTTTGGTACACCTTTCTGTATTTTTATATACAGTATTATACTATTTGGCGCCCCCTCCCATTTGTTTTGTGTTTTATATATATATATATATATATATATATATATATATATATATATATATATATATATATATTATATTTAGTGTGATGGTGACAAGGGGGCACAATGATAGAGATGGCTCCATGGCATGGTGTGATAAAGGAGAAACTGTTATGGAGAGCACAGTGGGATGAAGGGGCAGTGTGATACAGATGGTACCATTACATTTATGTTTTAATTTGTTTCAGTGAGTTTTATTTCAATAACCAATTAATTTTTTTATACAGCTAGCATGTGATAGCTGCATTTAAAGTACTTTGATTCTATGGAGGCTTATTACATAAAGATCCTTACAAAGCCAGACCAAGAATAATGGAGAGGGAGGGGGTTTCAGTGCGGTCTAGAACTTGTAAAGTGCTAGCCACGCCCCCACAGTAGGTTGACCACACCCACCCGACAATTGACACTCCCACTTAGATGGGGGGGCGCCGGTTCCCTGTCTCGCCCAGGGCACTAAAATGGCTAGTTACGGCACTGCATAAATGTATACAAATAAAAACCTTTTTTCCATAAAAGACAAAACAAATCTTGTAACCCTATCACTAGCAACACTGTCTAGTCCCCGGCCCACTAGTTAGGCGTCAGTTGCCCCTCCCCCAACTAAAGCACACACTTACATACCTAACTTCCGTTCAAGCATTAATCTTATCACCCATTAATCATAGGGCTTCCTCCTGTGTGAGTTTGTGAATGTCTGTGTAAGGCTGTCTCCCCACAATGTGCACAGTTGTTATTTCTTATAATACACATGAACACTGAACTGAGGACATCAAAGCTCATGATTTATACAGATATTATTTGCAGGAGTATTTTACATACAGTACTATGAATTATGTATTATAACTGTGCCTATTATTATTGGGTATCAATTTGATTTAGACAAATATTTAATAATCTATCAAACCTTTATGCCTAGAGATTAAGTAGCCCAATTGATTTATTATTTTCATATATCTCACATAGTCATTATATCTTGATCTGTTGCATCATCTGATGGATAGAATGTTCAGTATATATTGATAATGATGTATGGTATATACATACACATGAGACTCTGACTCAAATCTGTCTTGAATTGTTAATCACATATTGTCCACAAGCAGCAGCATATGGCTTTGTGAAATATATGTGTGAACTGAAAGTCTATAATCCACTCTAATTTCTTTTAAATATCAGAAGCAAAGGGAATAGTGAAGTGTTTAAATCTGGAAGGTTAACCTTCTTCTAGTTAAATATGTGACACTTTATTCTTCCCACTGGGGCTACAACATTTTTCTACTTAAGCCATTATAAGACGCTGAAAATGTAGAAGCAGACAGACTCATGCACTTTTTATCAAACTATTAAAATCCATAAATTTTTAATGGATATTTCAGAAAAATCTAATTGGTGTTTACATAGATGACGAAAAATTCATTTTTTTTGTAATTGGAAATGAAAAAGAATACCTGTCCATATCATCTGTGATATTGTGCCTACCTTTCAGATCCTGCATAATTGTTTTTTTTGTTTTTTAATAATATTTTATTCAATATGTATGATACATCAAGGGGAAAGAAAAAGGGTACTGAGGGGAATGCATCAGTCTAAAGCAGTGTCAGACTAGGGCATGAAGGGCCCACCAGGAACCTGCAAGGCTAGGGGCCCACCAGAGGGGGTATAGCCAGCCATCATATAGGCGAGACCAGACACTAGTTGTGGAGTGTACAGCCCACAAAAGACAGCTAGCACCACAATGTAGTATATAAAGAATGCAGTGTGTAATAAAGAGTACACAGTCTTGACCTGCCTCTTAGATTGGGCGGAACAGTCACCAAAAATTGGGATTTTTACACTAGAATCAGAACATTTGGCAGCTGTGGCTGCTGCTTTCTTTAGTTGCGGCTTGTCTGGATCCTGGAAGGTTGGGGGCCATATTTGGAAAAAAAGGGTACATTTAGAAAACTACAACCAGGCCCAGCTTTAAACTAATAGGACCCACGATTAATACTTGTGCCTCCCTCCCTCATCTTCATTATGTCCACTTCTGCCCCCCTCTTCTTCATCACTCAGTACCTTTCTGCCCCCCTCATCTTCATCACTCTGTGCCTTTCTGCCCCCCCTCTTTTTCATCACTCTGTGCCTTCTCCCACCCTCTTCTTCATCACTCTGTGCCTTCTCCCCCCTCTTCTTCATCACTCTGTGCCTTCTCCCCCATTCTTCTACATCACTCTGTGCCTTTCTGCCCCCCTCTTCTTCATCAATCTGTGCCTTCTCCCCCCCTCTTCTTCATCAATCTGTGCCTCCCCCATGCTGCATATTTGTTATATGTATTCAGTCCATGCATTCCATACCATCAAGAATTGTTTCAGATGGATCGTGGAAGTTCTTATACCTGCTAAATATTATTGATAAGAGCAGGAATTGTGTGTGTGTGTGTGTATGTGTATATATATATATATATATATATATATATATATATGTGTGTGTGTGTGTGTGTGGGGGGGGAATCAAGTTTCTTCCAGTTCAGGGTAATCAAGCATCTAGGTGGTGTGAGTACATCTGCATCATCCTTATTAGTCAAATGCTGGAGTATGGTTCAAGTTCTCTTTGCCTTCTTTTTTGTGAGGTTGGGGTGCTCGGGAATAAGGACAGTCTGTTAAACTTCTGATTATTTGCAGGACAAAGGACATCATGGAATGAAGGCAGCTTGGAAATCTCAGCAGAAGCATTCATCAATAAATTACAGGAACACTATCATCAAAATATTGTAAAACGTATATTTGTTTTAGTCATAGTATTAAGATCTGCTTTGTGTGAACAAGATTTGTTTCTATTTCTTGTTTAAATGGTGGTCTTTATAATTGTAGCACAATCTCTCTCTCTGTCTGTCTCAAGGGCTGTTTCCTTGTGCTTTACACAATAAGTAGGTGTATTATCACTAATAAGCTTATATTGTTGGCTATTGCCTAGATAGCTTAAGCCACCTGAGTGAATGGAGTAATGTTGGCAACACATTATACTCTGCTCTCTATAGAGCAGAGTGTTGGGTCTCTCCTGAGCCTGTCTCAATAGTGGGGTGGGGTCCTCTGAAGGGGGTGGGGGTGCCCTGCATTGCTGTGCCTCCCTCACCTCTGGGCCTCGTAGGAACTGCACCCTTGTACCCTGTAATTTTTGGCTCACATGCACCAAATCAGGCTAATTGACAATCAGATTGTGAGTCACCAGTCTTACTGCGCAATTAAGAAGCTAAAAATGGGTGGTACATTGACACTGAAATTTTCAAGGACAAATCTTAAAGGTTTGTACTATAAATATAAAACAGTCAACTGTCAGCTACGCAGCTCTTTTGTTTTTTTAATATATTTTGAGTTTCTAATGAATTAATTACTATATTTCACCTTACATTTACTACATCAATGGACAGACTAATCAAATATTAATAATGGCGAATAGCTTTTGTTGAATCGTTAAGCTTTCTTTGCTTTTCATTAATATTGTAATATCCCAGAAAATGTGTCCAGTAATCGTGTTAATCACTAATTTGTTGTGCTTTCCTGATGAGAGTGAAGCTCTTAATTTGCTTTTAAGTCAATCTAGACAGCGGTTTGCCCTGTGTTATTAATGGCAAAATCACATTTATCCATGTGGTTATTTTGTTAAGCATCCAACTGAAAGAATTTTTTCCATTAAATATCTATCTTAAAAAGAAATTACACTTGATTGATTCATCATCAGGAATATACATTTTAAAGGTGTATTTAACTAGGTAAGAGCAGCTTTTTGTCATAAGTCTTCATCTCCCTGTCACCTGTATATACCCAGTTCTAACAGTTTGAAAGTGGGTGGGGATAGAACAGCAATTGAGTAATTGTAATGTTCACAGCAGCACAGACTATTTCAGGAGATTAGTGTGCTGAACTTGGGGAATGGGAAAAAGCTGAAATCCACGTATATATATATATATATATATATATATATATATATATATATATATATACATACACACGCACACATATATATACATATATATATATATATATATATATATATATATATATATATATTAACCCTATTCTCAATTTAAACCATGAGATAGGGCTTTCCGCCCCTTTAATAAATAGAGCACTAAGAGTTATGCTGTGAAACAAGCGGGATCTTTCAACAACACAGAGAAATAATGTAAGACTCCTTCCATACTGATTGCGGGGAAATTGTGGTGTCCAATGTTAAAACGAAATTCATACATTAAACGTCATCAGGTCAACGGCCCTTCAAAACCTAATGCGCTACCAGGTAGGCCTATCCCTCTGAACTAAGGGTGTAATCCAGTGATGGGCAAACTTTTTCAGGAGCGGGCCAAATATAAAAGGAAAGCTTTAGGGGGCCAATATAATTTATTAAAAAAACTCAAATATCAAAATATATAATACAAATTATTTGAATGGGACGGGAGGGTGTTATATAGCAGTGTTACCTCTATAAGTGCAGCGATCGTACAGACACAGCACTTATTTCAGCAGCTTGTTGCAGATCCGTCTTTCTGGTGAGCCACTAACTGACAACACAGCAGCCAATCGAAATCCGCCTTAGTATATGGCCCAGCCCATCTCTTCTCACGTGACTTTCAGCCATTAGGGGGCAGGCAGGTGTTTGAGTGATTGACATACGAAGTGTCCTTTTAGGAAGGAGGATGAAGTGTAATGGAGGAAATAGCTGGGAAGGCATAAAAATGAAGGTTCTGACACACAGGGTTGGCCCTAATAATTTTATGCATATTTTAATGTCATTTTTTAAAATATTGGCGGGCCGGATAGAACCTCTTAGTGGGCCGGATCTGGCCCGCGGGCCGTAGTTTGCCCATCACTGGTGTAATCCATAGAAACCTTTCCGTCACACATCCCAACTGTTGTTCAACCACATTTCACAGAGTCCTCCGTCAATGAATGTTGGTGGACACATGTTGCCTATTTTGAGATCTTTAATTCAACAACAGCATCAGAACACTGCCTATGCTAATAATTTGTTTTTTTTTCAGCATGTTGAGAGTTGTAGTTTAAGTATGAATGTGCTATCATTCACCAGAAGAAAGTACTTAAGCAGAGATTATGATAATCACAAGACTATTTGTAAGGAAATATCTTTGTGATTTGTTTTTACAAGAGAAATTGAAACAATCAACATTTTCTGCTGTAAATCTCCTTATGTACTCCTTCACATTTCCAAGTGAATAGTTTTAGAGCCAGCTTCTTAGCATACTGATGTCGGCTAAAAATACATCAACAGATCTACAAGTGAAACTTTATGTCAACACTCCAAAAATGACATTGAATGTTATACACCATATTGTTCTGATGAAATCACAATGATGACTGACAAATCTAGTGTCAGCATCAATTCTAATTTGAAAAATTAGGGTGATGCTGAATGGTGAACATAATGGTTGATGAAGTCAAATGTAAACATCAGTTACTAGTCTTAACACTGATGTGGCACTGATATGGGACTTTGATATTTTATGACATCCTAAAATGGATAATGCACCTGTGATATATATATATATATATATATATATATATATATATATATATATATATAAATAATGGCAAAATTGTCATTGCAGGAGGTTGCGGAAAAAATGAATCCAGAATCTAGAATGACCAGAGTCCGGTTTATTTAGGAATCATGCGGGCACCAAAAGAGTATTGAAGCTAGCATACCTTCATCAATTTACTGATCACTACCCCCAATGAAGATACACTGGTATTTATAGTATGAGTAAGTAAACATAAAATCCCATTGAACATGCTGTACATGTGCACTTTTTTCTTCTCAGTTTTTGTCCTGCTAAAAAATATATTAAAAGGCTATACTAATTAAGTGTATAATAGCTTCATTTCTAATTAAACGTTTGTTAAATCATTACCTTGGCTACTATTACCCATATTATTAATAATTCAGTAAGGTTATTCTATTAAAGGGCAAATACACTAATGTTTATAATGTGCAATGACATATTTGTAAAACAATATCGTACAAAGTTAACATTGCGCTCTCCGGGCCTGAGTCATTAAGGAGAGCAAATCATAAAAAGGAGTAACTATGCACTTGGGCAAAACCATGTTGTATTGGAGGGGGAAGTAAATTTAAAATATGATGGCAGATTAATAGTTAGTCCTAAATCAACTTTAAATTTCAGTATAAAAATAAAGCTATCAAGTATTTGTGCGCTACATGAAAAAACGGCCTCTATTTTTTATTTATGTGCAAAACAATAAACTAATTTTCACACCTTGCATTGTAACATGGTTTGTCCCGGAGAACATTTACTCTTTTTTTTTGCCTTACTTTCCTTAATGACTCAGGCCCTCCATGTTTTGTCTTGATTCTGAAGAAAATATATTGTGTTTTTGTAAAAGCTAAATTATACCTTGATGAAAAGTGGAAGCATTGTCAACACATTTTTACCTTTTATTTTATTTAATGACAAAACAAAGTACTTTTTAAGCTCTTTTGCACTTGCAATGCATTTTATTGATCTACTATGAAGATGATCACAACTAGTACACTGTGACCATTGTTTCTACACACTCGTAGTGTACATAGGGACATGTGACTCAGGGTGTGGCCTCATATCTTACAGAGGAAATAGATACATTAGGTAGTCAGGAAAGAGTAACCTCAGGAAGCACAGCGAGTAGGTGACCCAGGACATGACTTGGGGGTCAAAAATATAATAATTATAATTTTTGTGTAGGTGCTGAGTACCTTTGAGTACCATCAAAAAGAACGACTTTTACTGACTCTGCTTACGTCTGACCAATACATTTTTTCAGTGTTCGTTCCTGTTCAGCATGATATACATAGATAAAATTATTGACCCATCAACTCAGCATTGTTGATTTAGGATAAGCAAGCAGTGTAATTGTTCTTGAAGGGAAGTGAGGGCACTGTTAACAAGATCCAGGTAATCCTACCATTCTCTGCTGTGTCACTTCCTTGATGTAATCCTTAAACCTCAATGCCACATTCTGGAATTGCAGGGATATATGAAGCTGGGGGCATCCCCAACTGCTTGAGAAGTTCTTGGTCTCTCCTAAGAACTTCATGGTCCCTTCCAGTTAGTAGGGGGTGCTAAACCTGGAACCAGTTGTTCTGCCCATGCATACATGGAACTACTCAGACAAAGAAAAGAAGAAAAGGAGGCTGACACTGGATAACTCCAGTCTGGTGGAGAGCAGAGCACTTTCCCTTATGTAGATCACCTATTGTAAAAACCTTTGGTCTGCCATTAACTCATTGCCCATTTCAACCAACGTACAACTCTGTAGAACGCAATGCTAAAGGCTTCTGTGCCACAGAGGTAAAATCTGAGGTGAGGCTTCCCTGACTACCCATGACTGCTACAACCCTTCTGAGAGCATTTTGCTCTTCAGAGCATGCTCATTGAAGCACAATTTGGGTTTACAGTTCGCTGTTGTTGTGGGCTGCAGATTTTTGACACTAACCTCAAGTGATAAAACAGAAACAATCAGGAGCCTTTCTTGATGATGACACAGACATTCTGAGAAACTCAGTGAGCATGCTCCTGCTAGTAGATGATGTTCATACTTCACACTGATTAATAGTCATGAATACCAGCCCATACGATGGCCCATGCAACTATATCTGACATAGTTGTTATAACTGTGCAACTGTGTAAACAGGTGAACAAACTATACAAACACACCGGGCCTCATTCAGTTAGGAGCAAAGCAAAAATCAACTTAGCATATTTGTACCTTGGCAATACCATGTTGCATAGCAATGGAGGAAAATTTAAAATGTACAAACAAATTTAAAGTTGGGAGGTGTCCTAGTTCAACTCTAAACTGTAGTGTAAAAATAAAGCTTTCCTCTATTATTGAGCACATGCAAAAGCAGGAAGTATTTTCCCTGCATGCAAAAAAAAATAGTAATTGCATTTTCACCCCCTGCATTACAACATGGTTTGGCCAGAAGCAAATTTGCTCCTTTTTTTTGTTTTTGCTCCTAACTATAAATGAGGCCCACAGTGCGTGCATACTTCCCAACATTTCTCATTGTAGAATTGGACCAACGTAATCTGGCAAACCCCATCCAATTCCACCATGCCGATTTCAAGCAATGCCACTCAGTTTTATGGTAGGCCACACCTCATGTAGGTACAAATCCACAGAGATTTCTTTTATGTAAGTTTTATTCTTTGTTAACAGGAAGCTGAAGTAATAGTAAGTTTTCTAGGTGGTCCTCCAATAACCCAGTGTTCCCTTTGACAAATCAATCTGTAGATTGCTCTGGATAAAACTGCAAAAACGTGTCTCTCTTCTGGAAATATTTCTTTCTGCTATTTCCCAGGAGAATGTAACCTGGCCTCTTAGTCAGTGCCAATCAGTTATCAAGCTTCTCAGCAATCATGCTATGGCAGATAAAAGAGGGGATGGACTTTATCACCATCATCATCACTATTTATATAGTGTCAGCATATTCCATGGTGCTTTACTATTTGAAACAAGCACAGTAATAAAACAATACTGGTTAGTACAGACAGAGAGGTAAGAGGGCCTTGCTCCCAAGCTTGCAATCAATAGGACAATAGGAGTTTGATACATGAGGTTAAGTGCTACATATTGCATATTGGTCTAGCCAGATTGCAAAGGTAAAATGTGCTTAGGGCACTGTATGATCCAGTCACAGCAATGTTGGTCAGAGGGTCAGAGAGTTGATGCCTTGTGTAAACTGTGTAAAAGGTGGTAACAGGGCATCCTAGGGAAATTAAGGGGGTGGTTGAAAAATTTTATTAGCTCATCTGAAGAAGTTCTCTCAAGAAGCTAGGAGAGGCATGGGAACTGAGAGGTGGGATGGTAATTTGAGAGATAGTTTGGGTCAGCATTTTGTTTTTTCAGAATAGGAGTAAATACTGCATACTTGAATAATGATGGAACGATATCATTAAAGAGAGGGAGAGATTACAGTATTTAGTTAAGTTTAGGATGAGAACAGGAGACAGGGATCTACAGGTTTGTGAGGGTATAGGATCAGGAGGACAGGTAGTAGAGTAGGAAGTTAAGAAGATAGGAAGAGAGAAGATACTTCATCTTCATTTGTAGGCTCAAATGAAGATAAGGTTCCAGAAGGTGTCGGGAACAAATCAAGCTGGTTGTTTGTCAAGAAAGAAGATACTATTTCAAATCAGATGCTATCAATCTTGTCCTTGAACTAGGAAGCAGGACAATGGGCACTGATAGTTGTTGGGGGATTTAATGGGAGGGTTGATAAGAGATTTAAATGATTTAATTTAAAGAACCACACCTTTTTTGCAGGAAGTTGCACCTTTAAGACAACTTAAAAACTTTTCAGTTTGAAATTTATTATAGTAATTTTTAACAAAAAATAACATACATTTTTAACATCTACCATTTTTGTAATTTCGGCTAATGATAAAATAGTATAAAATAAAATAGAATAAAATAATTGCAATAAATACATGAATGAATGGGCAATGCAATAAATGGTGTTAAGAAAAGAAAATGATCCACAAAGACTGGACACTGTGGCCGTCCAGCTGCACATTGTCAGATGCCTACAATTGTTTGCCCAACTTCTGCACAGGATAATGGAGTTGACAGCATCATTGATGACATTATAGTCAAAATATAATTATGTTGCATTTATGTAGAAATTAGTTTTAAACAAATGCATGTTGTATTTCACAGTAGTGTGACAGAATAGGCATAAAATGATACCATATGTCACCAAAACTGTTCTGTCATTTCCCCAGACAGTACACAATAAAGTGTAGATCAACATTTGACAAACTACTGTAATCTATCCTCCAAGTAATACTCTAAAATACAAATTACAGGAATCAGAAACAGAAAACATAAGCTTTGCTCATGAACAAATACTACATACTGGGAAATGTACTGCCGCATGTACTGCAATAAAAGTGTCAGGAAACACAGAATGAAGATACAGAGCCAATCTTCAGTTACTTATTGCAGGTTTCACATATGTATCCAGGAAACAGACTTAAAACGGAAGTTTACATAGTAGGGTAACACAATGCCTGCACACTACACAATCTCCCTATACCTACACTCACACTATTGTACAGCCCCTAGACACTGCAACAAATGCCCTACACACAAACTTCACTATCAATTCCTAAAACTAATTTTCTGCACTACACATTCTTTAACTTTTTATTTTTTTTTACAATGTTACAATTTTTTAGTTGTAAAGAGGATAGTATTACCAATTATTTTACACAATGCAAGATGCACATATATATAAGATCTATAAATCACTATTTGCTTTCCTTAAATACCAGTTTATATATGACTATTTTTTTTATTTTTACATTACTTAGTTGTGTAGTATATAGAAAGTTATAAGCGCCTATGTATCAAAGCCCCACAACCCTTAAATCCTTAAATGGTCATTTTTGCAGGATTAGGGCAATAGCTAAGAGATATCTCCACATTCAGTACAAAAACGGTCGTAAGAGTCATCCCCATAGTTCTCTATGGGGACAGCGAAATGCGCCAAATGTAGCATTATGCAGCTTGTCTCCTAGTGCTGAAGATGGCGTTAGTTGCTCTTTCCTATAGTGAAAGCCCTGTTGGAGAGAGCCAGCAAGCTTCACGCTCCTCCGCTCCATCTCCACCCCAGAGATGCACTGCCCAGATTTTTTCGCAGATGCGTAGAATTAGGGTCATTGCACAAATATCTCAAATCTGAGAACACAGAAGAGAATTCTCACAGGCATATTTATTAATCACCGCATTTTAACCACCATCCCTTTCAATCCTTATCGCAAAGATAAGGACTGAAATATAGTGAGTATTTATTACAAATCTTCAACAGGAACAACAGTCACGAAAAACTGCTGTCTCTAGGAAGACCTGTCTCCTACATTTCCTATTGTTACCATCGCAAAGTGGCCATCTCTGTGACAGTGACCGTAGGGGAGAGCAGGTAAGTTCCTCATAGGCTTCAATGGCTAAAGCCAGCTTCAGCTGTCGCTAGCCATCGTGCACAAGTTACAAAAATCTTTGCCTTTCGAAATACCAGTCCCCATAGACATCTATGGGAACTGCTTTGGAATTCGAAGAAAAGGGCAAAGCAGCGATATCTGTTGTGATGCTCTGTTAATAAATTACTACTTTACTTTAAAATGTGGCTGTCAAAAGTGCTGTAAAACAGATTAATAAATAAGTCCCTTAAGCCGCTGTAATCAGCAGATGATGAAAGCTAACACCGACATTCTATGCTGGGACAGACTCTTATCTAAGGTGCTGTCCTGCCATGACTTAATGATAAATTGGTTCAAATCAGCCTCTCTTAAGGCTGTGAGTAGCGGTAATAAGAGATGCACCTTTTCAGGGAAAAAATAGTTGCTACATAAACAGACCCCTAAGTGTTCAAAGTATTTAACCATCTAGACCATATTAAAGTAAATGTTTGTATGCTGTCTCTTTGTAAGTGTACCATGTGCAGGGCTGGATAAAAGGAATGGAGGCCCCTGGGCTAATGGGGCCCCCTGTAAGCTCCTTACTGAGGAGATCTCGTGAGAGTGAGAGTCACAAGATCTCCTCAGTAAGGAGATTACTGAGCATCGCGGAAAGACCGCAGTCACAGTGCTCAGCAGCATTGATTGGCCGGGGGCACCCCCACCCCAGCACCAACCATTAATGCCACTAAGCACTGGCAAGGGCCCCCTGCATGCCCGAGGGCCCTGGGCTGTAGCCCAGTTAGACCTCGGGTTAATCCGGCCCTGACCATGTGCGCCATAATTCAAAGGTAATCAATCAAGTTTTTTTATTTTGTACCACATTTGCCTTACCAGTGGTGGGAATTTGCTGTCTTGCAGCTGAGGTAATTAATACTGATATCTATTCAGTTGTAGCATAATTCATCCGAATACAATACACTATATAGTACTAATAGATTTAAGAGAATTCCCATATGTGACTAGCTTTTGGCCATCCCCGCCACATGTTTGAAATGTATTTTGGAGTATCCCTGTGGGTAATATTTTGAATAATCTGGATATAATTGTGTGCATTAGATCTGATATAGATGAATGTGACAACTACTAGTTTTGCTCTATATGTGAAGTGCCCTTGTAGCTACTTGTACAATGTCATCATAATTCTCTACCTCTCAAGATTCACCAGTTATCTTCTTGCATCTGCATTTCAATACTGAAGAGCCTTTTGGGCTGATCAGCCTATATAACTGTGAGATGCGGTTGACACCTCCTTTTTACACAGGCTTCAAATACATGTCAGCAATGTGATACACTGCTTCTAAAACTAATGCAATAAAGGCTGTCTATTCTAGTAGCAGTTAATAAATTTCCTTGCTATAATTCCAAGTTATCTCTCAATCACTGCCAGACTGATTGTAATTATTTATATTTATAATTTACTAACATCTTAATTGTTTCATTATTGGCGTTTTGAGTACAGTTCTGTAATATAGCTATTTTATATGAAACATAAATAATTTTAATTTGTATCTGTAGGCATACCGAAAGTGTATTATGTAAGTGTAAACGTTTCTCAAGTGTTGGTCTGGTAGGATCCTTAGTAAGCAGTAGCAGGACTGCCTTAATTCATTAGTAGTTACAGGGTAAACATACTATTGATACCCATCCCACAATCCCTCTGCATATCATCGCTGCCTATGTAGAATTCACTGGTCCAGTAGCAGATGAAGCTGTTTCACTCAGTAGTGAGCCTGGCTTCAGCAAATAAGGAGGTACCAGTAGAATATTTGTCACTCATCATCATAATTAGCTATTTATATATAGCGCCACCAGTGCTGTACAGAGAAGTCACTCACATCAGTCCCTCCCCATTGGAGCTTACAGTCTAAATTCCCTAAGATACACACACACACACACACACACACACACACACACGGGTCAGTTTGATAGCAGCCAATTAACCTACCAGTTTGTTTTTGGAGTGTGGGAGGAAACCACAACACCCAGAGGGAATCCACGCAAACAAACGGCTAAGGCCATGGTCAGGAATCAAACTCATTACCCCAGTGCTGTGAAGGAGAAGTGCTAACCACTAAGCCAACCTGCTGCCCTATACTGCAGTTGAGTTTCAGGTCTTTATTGTCCATTGTTGCTGGTTTGCTCAACCATTTTAAAAAAATCCATTCATTAAACACTTTCATTAGGATTGCAAATAGAATTTCTTAAGGTTTGGGAAGGGAATAGCTCGCTAGAACCAATCCTACCTTAACGCTAACACTCCACCCAAAACATAAACCCTGTATGACCAGTACAAGAAATTGGTGTAAAATCCTATAACTATGCCTAACTCTTAACCCAAACCCTAAGTAAAACCCTATCTCCAAACTTCATGGATTTTATGCTATAGTGCGTATCATAGCACAGTCCAAGTGAGACCTTGCGGCTCCTTATAGGAGGAGACCATCAGGTAGAAAATAAATTCTTCACATACTTGCTATTACAATGTAAAAAAATTAACAGCCTCTCCTCTCAATCCTCCAGCTCTTAATGGGACAGGTATAAATGATACGGTGTACCTCACGTGTTTACTGCATAGAAACATGAGAATTAAGTTTACCCACGTTTTGTATAAGTAATAGGATTGAAAATGTGCAATAAACATGTGTTATGCATCTTATCTGCCTGGCTGGCCACTACTTATGGCTTTCTCTAATAAAGAGCTTCCAGTTGAAAAAGGACAGCAATAGTCTGTGCGTATCTTGTCATGTCACATGTATATGTTGTAAACAACTTGTGACAGAGAGTGAGTACAAACTTACACTACAACACTGCAGAGTCACCCTGATCTAGTGGGCTCTTAGGATATTTCTGGCAGCTCTGATCTAGCATTCTAGTAGCCCATTGTAGCACTTCTCTTTCCATACCAACCCAGTACTGTACCAAGTTTGTTTATTGACATGTAAATGTTTCTATTTTTGCAAGTCTTAAGTCAAAAATAGCTTTCATGCAGCTAGATCTTGGTATACTTAGCCTGACATATCGTATGTTTGACACAGATTCACCCAAAATGTATAGTCTAGTTAGAGAAATGATCAACAATTGTCATGTGGCGAGAGCCTTATACCAGGAGCTTACAGACCATCTGGCAGTCTTTTGTCCAGAATTTATATCCTACTTAATTAACCCTAATGCATAGTGACGCACAATTGAGTGAAATACATTTCTGTAGGTTTTTTTTTCCATTGTACAAATTGGCCACGTCTTTGCATCCTATTCCCTTTTATAGATTTCTGTACTGTAATCAATGCAAAACCCACTTTCTGCATTTTTGATCACCATTGTAAGCATTAGAATGCCCAGACCATAATATGTTTACATCTATCTACACTAGTGTATTTTATTATAATAATTATTATAATGTACTGACTGGTACATTTTCCTCCAATTGCCATTAGCTATCTAAGTGTACAAATACCCAGGCAAAACATTAACATCTCAAATTGTGTATTTTCTATAACACACTGGTGTAAAAAAAAAACTATTTTTTTCTGCACATGTCATTAGTGATATTTGAAATACCTTGGCATTTCATTTGGTGTATTTATTCTATAATTTATTTTACTGCGCAAAAAACAACTTTTTTTTCTCCTCTTGTCCCTATCACTAATCAATTTGTCCATCTCATCTAATTGAAGCCCTTATTGAAGTATTGATATTACATCTACTGTATGGACTTACATTATAGATACTCATGAAAAAGAAAATAAAAGTCAAATGACATGATGGACGGGCTAGTCCGTGTTGGCCATTCATATAATAATGAAACTTGTGACTGTATTGCTCCCTTTATCAAATTGTAGCACAACCCTTATTTAGTCACACTTTTGCAGACTTTGAGGACAATTGGTCCTAGCCGTGGTGAAAAGAAAAAATGTCTGAAATTACAATTAAGTACCTGTGATAATTCACAGCAGTTTCTAGAATGGGCAAAAATGGTGACTAACACAGACAAACCCATATTGCAGAGTAACTAGTAACATAAAAAGGAACAATGCTAGTGTCAGTGCTAATAAAGCAAAGAAAATTAGAGCTGAGTCATACTCATCAAACTAGGAATTTGTTAAACACAATAAAGGGTGGCAGTTGTCCCTACCAGAAATCTATCTCTTTAAGCATTAGCCAGGCTAAATCCTGATCTTAACCTATCTTCATGGCAAGCCAAAAGTACTAATACGTTAAACTCATTTAATACAGAGGGACTTTTATCCATGACGCAGCTCAGAGATCAATTACATCTCCCTTCCCACCACTTTTATAAATATCTCCAAACTAGACATTGGATAACATCCCTAAACAAGCAACACGTCTGTCTAAATCAACCACCCACCGTGCTTTTAAGAAAACTAATAAAGGGAGATAGTAAGTTTACAATTTTAGTCGATGACCCACAGAAATCACTTGCCCAATTGAAATGGCAAACAGATCTACACAAATAATTCTCTATAGACCAATGGGAACACCTATTTTTGAGTGCCCAACGTGTGTCCAAGTTTTTCAACCACATGGAAATGCTGATAAAAATAATCAACAGGCAAATAATCAACAGGCAATTTATAAATATATTTATTTAGCAAATAATTACAATGCTATTAAGATTACATGACTAAACATTACAATGAGGCACAGAAGGCTGAACTAGAAGTCTGCACTAAAGCACTTCATTAATTTAAATAAATATCTGTGTAGTGTAGGCAACAGCAGTACATAGTTACTTTACATAATGGGTCTGATTCATTAAGGAAAGTTAAGCAAAACTAAGCAAGTAGGACAAAACCATGTTGCATTGGAGGGGGAGGTAAATTTAAAATGTAATGACAGATATATAGTTGTGGTAGGGCATGTCCGAGGTCAACTTTAAATTTCAGTGTACAAATAAGCTATCAAGTATTTGTGTGCTACATGAAAAAACACAGTTTTTTCCTTATCTGCAAAATAATAAACTAATTTGCACACCTTGCATTGTAACATGGTTTTGTCCAGAAAACATACTCAATTTTTTGCTTAACTTTCCATAATGAAACCAATGTCATCAACAGCAATTGTCTATAGACAGTGGATGCAGCCTTTTAGGCAGTGCCAGTATTCAGTGGCATTAAATATGTACTTTATGCCTCAGTGATTTTACTAGTTCCTAATTTATTAATAGGCTGAATATTGTTTCAGCTCACAAAATGGCTGCCTCCTCTGTGTGTGGGCAACAGGTATGCTTAAAACTATAAGCACTACTGCATAATGCTTGCTGAAACTTTCCATTAAATAATAAATGAAAGATTATTTTATGTAAAGGGTTTTGAAAACATCTTACAATATCAACCAATCCAAAACTGAATACAGTATGGTTTAATTTATGTACATCAAACTGCCATCTCTGGCATATAGACATTTCAAAGCTAGCATATTACTTTTTTCAAGTTTTCCCTAAATGACAACATTTTGCAGCGGATAATAGGCTTAGTGTCTGTAGGTTACTGTAGGCATAAAACCTGTGTAATTAGCATTCATAAAAACATTCTGATTTATGCAACTGGGGCACCAAGTACAACCGTTTTCTTCTCAATGAATACTATGAATAAATCTTACATTCTCTCTAATATTCAGAGTGTTCTCAGTGTACCTCTATCCACTGAGTCGTTTGTTATCTTATGTTAAGCTTATCAGCTTGAAGTGTTTGGAATGAAAAGTTTATGAAATGTCTGCTCAAAAACAGGTAAAATGCCAGAAGTAAAGATCAAATTGAAAAATTGATATTTGTAATGCAAAATCTGTATTAATAAAATAGGAAGAAGGCAAAACTTTTAGGTTTGTACATTTTTCATGTTATAAAGAATGAATCAGAATGAAGGATTCAGACATATGACACCGGTCACATAATGACAAGAATTGTGGATATGTTTTTCTATTTGAGCTTTTTTATATTGTGAATCACAAAATGACCCAGCCAGAGAGCACACCCCTCTGTGGAGTTGCTGTTCACCTCAATTTCTGCCAAAGCGATTAGATGGCGGTGTTTGCACAGGAAATTTGCACTGGCCGATGGGATGAGGTGGGCAGAGCCATGTAAGCTCACTGGTGCTGAATTATATCTTTTTACCTTCTTACCCCACACCTACCGCACCAGTGGTGTGGGAAGAGCCCTAATGCTATCAGCTCAGGGCTGGTTATTCCTAAGCAGAGAGCTCCGCAATTTTTTTTGCGGGTCCAATCACCAAAAGGAATTCAGTCCCATTCTGACTGGCCTAGGGCTGGTATGTTACTATGGCAGTCGGACCTTTGCTGTGGGGTTTTCCTGGTATAGTGCCACCAGCCAAGTCTGGCATAGGCATAGCCTAGTGCTAGTATTGGCAATTTTGGGTGGAGCCCATGCTTATATCCTGGGGGGACTCATGTTTCCTTTTAAAGAACATGCAAAGTCTGTGCTAATGTTGATCATAGTCAGCTCGGATCTTGCCTCGGGGTGGGGGGAGAGTATGTGTAGTAAGGTGCATAGAAAGCCCTTACTGTACTCCACTTCTTCAACCTGTCCATCCCCTGCTTTATTGCACATTTATACATGTAGAGAGGTGCAACGGGGAAGTATGTCTCCTCTTTATTGGACATACGCAGTACAGAAAAGCGCATTTTGCACTTCCATTTGTTTCATCAAACTCTACATGAGACCCATATTCTGTATAGTTCAGAAATCTCCAGCAGTCTAAAGTATTTGTGGTTTTTGTAGTGCTCAATAAAAAATATTTTAATGTCTTTTTTTCTATGTACGACTGAGTGCAAATTCATCCACTTCTAAATAAGCCACATGGGCGCTAAGTTCTATGAATGCTGCAGGCAGAGTACCTAGAGTGTCAGTGTTTGTTTGATATATTCAGTGTTTTCTTTGCCTGCTATATATAAATAGAATGTGTAACACTGGATTCTTAGGGGTAAAATATGCTGACACACAAAGCACCCATCTGGCGCTAGATTTCTTGTGCACTAGCTACCACACTTCTGCAACCTTAACATACCTTGTTTAGGAAATACATTTATTCTATAAATTTTGAACAAAAACTTGTTAGTCTGAAAATCCTCCAAAAAGATGGCATTCTACTTCATTCTGTTGCCCAAGAGAACTGTGTTTCTGGCCCTACTAGAATGGAGCTACCACCTGTAACAATGTTTTCAGCTAACTTCATGGGAGGAATGGGTCTGATTCTATGTCCCCTGCAGTTCAAAACTGCTCTAGAGCTGGATTGAGATTTGGGGGGCCTAGGGCACTCAGGACAAGGGGCCCTATTGTCTAACATTAAAGGCATACTGTTACCATTTTCAAGAGAAAAACAATGTTATTTTTGTCCTCATATCTCTCTCATTACCCTTCCATATCACTCCCATTGCAGCCCCCTCCCTGTCACTCCCATTGCAGCCTCCTCTGTGTCACTCCCATTGCAGCCTCCTCTGTGTCACTCCCATTGCAGCCTCCTCTGTGTCACTCCCAATGCAGCCCCCTCTGTGTCTCTTCCATTGCATCCCCCTCTGTGTCTCTTCCATTGCATCCCCCAACCATGTCACTCCCATTGCAGCCCTCTTTGTGATGCTCCCATTGCAGCCCCCTCTGTGTCTCTCCTATTACAGCCTCCTCCATGTCTTTCCCATTACAGCCCCCTCCATGTCTCTGACACTGCTGCCAACTCTATGTATCTCCCATTGCAGTCTCCTCTGTGTCTTTGTCATTGCTACCCCATGCCTGCAGCTGGTGCAAATTTTCACCCTTGCAGCCCCTCCTCTCCCATATATCTCATTGCAACCCCTCTCCTCCTCCATAGGTCTCATTGAAACCCTCCTTCTCCACCATATGTCTCATTGGAGCCCCCTCCTCCCCTATATGTCTCATTGAGGCCCCCTCCTCCCCTATAGGTCTCATTGTAGCTCCTCCTTCTCCCCATAGGTCTCAATGAAGCCCCTCCTTCTCCACATAGGTCTCATTGCAGCCCCCCCTTCTCCACACAGGTCTCAATGAAGCCCCGCCTTCTCCCCATAGGTCTCAATAAAGCCCCTCCTTCTCCCCCATAGATCTCAATGAAGCCCCACCTTCTCCCCCATAGGTCTCATTGCATTAATGACAAATAATGCAAATGCTTTTGTTACAAAGTTTTACTGATATATTAGATATTCCTTCTCAGTTGGTATATGTAACAATGCTTCCCAGTGTTTGGCTTTTATCATACATTAGTACAATTTTTATGTATGGGAAGAGAAGAGCACCATTACAGTTACATCCACACACAACAAAATATTTAGACCCAGCAATAATCAAGGAGCAGACCGTCATCATAAAGAGCAGACCAGGGAGTAAATGTACCATACCCCGGTTTTGTCAACTCCCGCGAGTTCGGGTGTCTTCGCAGCTTAAATTTAAAGCGACGCTGCCTTGTAAAGGGAAGTTTCCAGGAGTTGACAAAACCGGGGTATGATACATTTACCCCCATGAATCTTCATAAATGGTCCTTCACAAGAGAAACAGTGTGCCTGCAAGTAACCCCTCAAAGTGACTCTGATATCTCAGTTTTACCTTCCCTAGGCATTTGTATAATATAAATATTTAGAGATGAAAGGATATAAAGAAAAATATTTACTTATCTTGTATAAGGGTGTTACAGCCTATATATTACAACATTCACAATCAGAAAATCAGGACAAAGGACTGTCCTCTCTCTACATGTGTAGCTGTGTTGGCTTGTCCCCTACTTCGCCTCTGTATACCCCTTTTTGTACTGATTTTCCTCACTGTGTACTGTGTCTGGCATCCTCTGACCATTCATTATTTTCGTGAACCGATCACAGTATGCATTTCTTACCAACTATTTGACTGACTCTAGACCGCTACATTCTGTCTCATCTTTGCATCTCCTTCGTCAACTTTATATAACATTTATTCTACTGACTGTATAGAGTGGCAACATTTTGTGGTAACTTATTAATAAAATATGATGATAATGATTGTTTGGGCTTTTTTAAATAAACATGTTACAGCACTGGGGCCAGGGGCGGATCTAGAGAATATTTGTACCCGGGGCGATGTAGGGGGGTGGGGGGGGGGGGGGATTTAGGCCCCGCCCCCTTTTTGACATCTGAGGCTGCCGGCGGCTGCACACTATGTGCAGGTCCATTCAGCAGTGACAGGCAGGGACAGTGTGCTCCCCGGATGCTCTGATTGTGTTTAAAACACAATCAGAGCAGCCGGGCAGCACACTGTCCCTGCCTGTCACTGCAAACGGACCTGCACATAGTGTGCAGCCGCCGGCAGCAAGCCCCTGTTAGGGGGGGCGATCGCCCCGATCGTCCCCCCCTGAATCCGCCATGACTGGGGCATCCCTGAAGGGCAATCACAAATATTTATCCCCAAATGTTTACTTATGTTGGAAGCAGTTTTGACAGCATTTCCTGTTCTTTATGGAGTGTCTGAGTAAAGTTAATTATGTTAAAACCTGTGTACGTAAGAAAGAACATACAATGCTACAGTCATTGAGTAATAACATATTTGCCAACTTTGTGGAAGATCCTGGAGTTGCGTCATCAACCCAGATAGCCCTGGAGAATTCCTAGAAATCCGGTAGTCTCCCAGACATTCAGGGAGAGTAGGCAACTATGAGTAATAAACATATTGCCTGTATGAATTATGTTGTAGGACATTAAGTTTTCAGTAATGAGGATCCTTTCCATTTTATTTGCAGGTGTGCAGAGCTCTGAACAATATATCATTTTCATAATATATTATAGTCTACTTTAAAAGCAGACCTAATATGTCTAACTGGCATAAATAAATAGAACATTAAAAGGCAGTGGGAGTAAATGTTAAAGTTAAAAAAAATGTTCTCAAATATCTTGAAAAACGACTAAATGAAATTGAAAAATGACTAATATCATTGTGCTTAAAACAAGATTTGCCATTTGTCGACAGCCATTCACTCTATCTCATGATTCGGCTACAGAAGAATACCTTGCTAAAATTAATCTGACAGAGCGTCAAGTATTTCCCAGGGTCATATAGGAGGGCGCACTGCTTTTCAATAACTGTTCTCACAATCCTCTAAAAATACTTGAAAGAATTTACAGTTTCTGCTAGCAGAATAGCAGCTATGAGATCAGAGGCTTTGCTCTTTGCTGGATTCTCCAAAGAAAAAAAATCAAAAAACATTGTCTTAAAAAGGTCTTTAGATAACCGTAGGGTCAAAAAAATGACGACGGTCTAAAATAAATTGTGCTATAGTAGCTAATTCTCTGGCAGATACTGTTATTCTGAAGATCCCATGTGATGCTGAACAAAAGGCTCTAAGCATTTACACTGCAGATCAGATGAGTTGAATGCAATGCGATAGTATTATAGTGTAGGCAAACTCAGCTGGATTAAATAGATAAACTAAAATTAATAAGGGTAAATTCTTTCCTTTCATCACAGATGTTTGGAAGCTACATAAGATCACCATACATACAGCTACTTGTGATCACTTGTTGCCTTCTCTCCTGGAATGTCCGGGAGACTCACAGAATATTGTAAGACCTCCTAGACTCCTGGGAATGTAGAAAAAAGAAAAACTAATCCTCACTGTGCTACAAGAAAATGGCTGCAGAAGTCATTTTTTTATTACTTCATTATTTATTTATTGTTTTAATAATTTATTGGAAATATAAAATGTATTTGTTAAAGTTTGATAGGGAGATTTTGATGGTTCAAGAAGTTTGGGTCTATTTATCAAGCCTTATCAAGCAATAAAACTTTTGTCACAGCAATGGGGCTTTTTTTTATTATTTGCTGTATTAATTCACCCTGTTATCGTAAGTAATATCATGGGCTTCTGCATTTTAGACCTTATTATTTATGGCAATAATTTCACTGCTGTGCTGTTTGGTTATCGTTGGCGTTGCCATGGCTTTTACAATAAAAATAATCTTCCCTTTAGCCCTGCTATACTGTACAGCATCTGGAAGTGTGCCATACTCAAACCACCTATTTGTGTAAAGTACAATACTATAGGTTCCACCTGGGAGTACTGGACTTGCCCGGTATTAGGTATGACCATGGGTGGAGCTAAGAAAATATGAATCGCTTTAGACCAAATTAACCACATTGATGCCACAAATGAATGCCAATTTTTGACAACACTTCCCACCATATCCTGATCGGCATCTGATCTGAATAGCACTGAAAATCCAGTTGGTTACTCACTGAAATTTACTCATGTGTTGCCAGTGGTGAACTACAATACTTGGCCTCAAGAAAACAGGTTACCTGGTCCTTCAGTCTTTAAGGAAGGGTGGTACTACGAGGATGGTATTATCCACGTGCACCCAGACTGAGAGCAATATGAAATATGATAGAGGTTATGAGATTGTGTGTTTTGGAGTTAGAAAATAAAGCTGACTCATGTTACATAATCAGAGGTAATTGATGACAGTTTAATTTATTCTATATGATATGGAGTGATATTATGAAGGTGTTATCATTCCCCAGTATGATACATTTTGATTAAGTGTGACATTAAAATTGAATGGGTATGGGATTTCCTCGGAAAACACTGAACCAATGTGTTTGTTATAAACACAAAAATGTTTACCAAGTCACATGATCTGATCGGAACATGGGGTTCAATAAATCCCATTTTCATACTAAAATGTGCTTTACTATATTGAAGATAGAATAATACTTCACATTTATCTGTATTTCTAAAGAGTTGGCTACTCTGGTAAGTCAAAATATCTTTTACTTTGAGTGACATACCTCTTCTTAATAATTGGAACAGGTGCTCTAGCTGTGTAATTAGGTATGTTAGTATTTATAGGACCACATTTCACTAATTTATACCTCTGATGAAGTTGCAATGAAACGCATCAGTAATTAAGGTTATAACAACTGATGTGTTCTGTAATATATCATTCAGTTACTGCTCCACTGAAACTTGAATTGCATATTTTACGCACAATTTGCCATATTGTGGACACATTGACCCGACTGCCGTATATTGGAAATGGAATGACATGGAAGGCGCTCACAGGCAGAAGGTATGACTACTGCTACCTTTCCCCCACCAAGGGGGTATACACAGGCGCTCACTATAGGGAAATACACTCCAGTTATATCAAATTTACATAAATCGGTAATAATTCATAAACATGAAATAATAAGAATACCAATATCATAAAAGGAAATTTTATCCACTCGCCACTGCAGCTGGTTCAGGGCCTATTGCAAACCCTAAAACAAACAGAACAATGCACAAAATAACCGCGCTGTTGAGAGTAGGATAGATATGTTCTAATAATCAGTCTGTAAATAAGTCGATTAAGGATTGGTTCAAAATATAAAAAAAAAAATTATTACACCACAAAAGTATAACACAAATAAAATACAAACATACAGATAAAAAAGCTCCCGTAGCTAAACTGCTTATTCAGCTAATAAGTAATGATCAGTCCGTGAAACCTAAAATCTTCTGAATATCAAAAACACTCTAATAGGAATCTTCCATAAACAAATTAGAGAAAAGTGCTTTCTCAGGACAATATAAGAGTCTATTGGAGTACCGATCCCAAGATAATTTCCACGAGTAGAGGTTGGTATAGCAAATATGCGTTCCAAATAGTCATTTCAGATGTGTAAGATTCCTGTCTCTATTTTGGAGACTCATTTGATAGAAATCAATAATTCACATGCCAAAAGATGGGGGGGGGGGGGGAAGGAAAGAAAGGACTTCTCTTACCGGTAACTAGTCTGAAGTCATAAACCCTCCGGAGGGATTAATGACAACCTGATTCGGCAAATGCCTGCGGGTTTCCCCGCTACTGAGTAATCCCAAAGCTACTGCATAAGCAGCACTGTGTATCCCTCGCTTCTGTTCATGCAGAAACGTCAAAGGTTGCATTTAGGATCCACATAGAAAAGTTACTAAGCATCCAGTGGTATAACGGAGCTATATAAAGTAGGCAGGATGAAGTGATTCACATCGAATCACTTCATCAAAGACAGTGGTGCAGGATCCGGGAGGGTGGCCTACTCTGCTGGGACAATTCTCAGAAATTTGTGAGTCTCCCGGAAACTCCAAGACAGTTGGCAAGTGTTGGAATGCATAGTCCTATCATGAACTGCATATGATTGCACAACACGTCTGCATAAAGGTGCATAAAAAAGCAGAATGAGGCATCAGACAAATATGTACATTTGTGCCAATTGCCCCTTTCTGTAGGGCAGCACCTCCCTGGGGTTCAGATGAGTCCTTTACCTGCATATTATGATACCCCTACGCAATGCTACAGCTGTCTTTGTTAAAGCACTTACATATGAGTGTAGGAAATGATTAGTCAACAATCAATATCCTTCAGTGGAGCTGGCACTGAAGGATATTGATTGACTGACAGCTCTAGGTTCATAAACTGACCATTTTGCATGCAGTGAGAGGGAGTAATGGCATTATTTGCAGTTACATAACATTTCTAGAAGAGAAAGATGTATCAAATGCTCAAGGAAGACAGAGGAAATAAAAGTGATAAAAACAAAAACACATGATATATTCCTTTAAGCATACAACCAAACTGGGGCCTTACTAATAAGGGTAATGGTTTGAACAGATCAGCGTGTGTTCTACAATGTCCTCATTTAGAAATTGGAATGTTGAGAGCTATGTTTAAGGGAAGAAGTTTATGTTTTCTTTCTCATTGTATATGCAACGTTTTAACAGCATGTTAATCTTATAACAGTGTGGTTACAGCAATCTGCTAAATTCTGGGAAATCACAATCTGAAGGGTTTAACATTACATAGTCTGGAGAATTTTGCTAAAATAGTGATAATGATGATGACCACGATGACGGTGATGATGAACAACGAGAATATATCTTTTCCATTGAAGTGTAATGGGACTGTTCCTGTGAGCCACCAGCACTGAGCATCTTCACTGGTGCATTTGTGACCCACCGACAAGATCAGTAGTGCCGTGTATCTGCTCTCTGATATTGATGTCCTGCTAAAGAAACTTCCAAGGGGGTATATTTACTAAAACTGTGGGTTTCAAAAAGTGGAGATAGTGCCTATAGTAACCAATCAGATTTTAGCTGTCATTTTGTAGAGTGTACTAAAAAAATAATAACTAGAATCTGATTGGTTGCTATAGGCAACATCTCCACTTTTTCAAATCCGCAGTTTAGTAAATATTCCCCTAAGTGTATAAAGGAACTGTGACTCCTTATGTGTGTTCTTAGGTTGCTAGGAGATCCAAGGCACAGGCCAGCTATCAGATCTTACATAAAGAAAAGACTTCCTCCACCAGTAATTATACATCCAATAATGTGGCAATTAATAGTAACAATGCCAAGTAATATTCCAGTAGTCTTTGCAGGTCTTCGTAATATACAAAGTAGTAAAAAGCAATGCCCAGTAACGTTATGCTGAAATGTTCAGTTTTATTTATATATATATATATATATATATATATATATATATATATATATATATAATACACATACACACAGCAGTAACAATATTATCTAATAAACTAGCTATACAGTAATGTCATCAGTAGTGGTAGTGTCAAATTATGACACTTAAAATGCCCAATACTGTCAACAGTGGTAATGCCAAATAATGTCACTAATAGTAGTATTGTCCAACACTGTCACAAGTAGTGAACATGGACAATAATGTTAGCAGTAGTAATAATGCTTAATAAAAGAAAAATGCCCGGTTATGTCATCAGTATTAAGTATACCCAGTAATATGGCTGCCTGTGTCAGCACAATCACTGCTTGTAGCTCGTGTTACAAAACATCTGCCTAAATAATGTGCAGGGCAGTACTACTACTGGTCCTCAGCCTGCCAATACCACTCTGACGTCCTTTATGGAGGTCGGAGTTTAAATTAAAAACATACTAAAAAATAAATTCCTAGCACATTTTTTCTTCTGCCCGGCAGCCACATTAAACATTACAAGTCGGGCACTATGTTTATAATATGAACAACAATGGGGTAAATTGTATTGGGAGATTCTCTAACTCATGCATTATACATTATACACATCTCGTTAACCAAGTTTATTTTATAGATCCCTTTAAAGAGGAATCTAAATAAAAAGCATAAAAAAGTGCTTATTATAATACAAATATACAGTGTTTTCCTTTTCCTTTGGAGCTGACGGCAGATGGTAAACTGTTTTTCAAGAGAGTTGGTTGTGGAATCTTCTGGCAGCTTGTTAGCTTTCTCAGTGTTCTAGCCTAGCAACTTCCAATGCCATCCAAATACAGTACTTAAATATGTTCCAAAAAAAAAAGATTACAACAATGCTCTGTCATTTAGTTTAAGGTGCAAGACGATCAAATTGTCTCTCTGCAATCAGGCGCTGTCTCTATTTTATACTCACTATAGTAAAAAATGTGCTTGCTGCTGATTGTACATAAGGGAATATTTATTTTTACAGATGAGGAGACTTTAAAATAGATGTAATCAGATTTTTTTCCACAAAGAGATGAAGAAGAAATAAACATTTTTTTTTTTTTTCATCATTTCGATTTTCATGATCCTTGATAAAATTGTGCTATAGCATATAAGTGGCATATCAGATTAGTGGGTCTATTAACAGTTATTCCTTCTGTGTAGAAACTACTAAAATGCATCATATATTACTATACAAATTTTACACACTTTCCCTCTGGAATATGTCTGTTGGATCTTTTATAGTCATTATTGTAGTACTCTATCAGGCATTTATCATTTATTATAAGCCCTATGGCCGGCGAAAACTGGTGTTATTGCCAGCAACAATAAGATCCGCTGGGTTTGTCATTAGATAGACTTTCCCATGCATTGCATGGGGGGGTTATTTAAGAAACATTGAGGTGGTACATGTACCACCCCAAAATTGTTCTGTTCTCACCATCTCAGAATGGTGCCCCCTTAATAGCATAAATGGAACAGTCGCGATTCTAAGTCAAGTAAATGTCAGTGACGCTATGTTGTAGTGCCTGGGAATCTTCACAGTCAGTTTTTCAGCAAGTCGGAATTCACTGCATCTCGGAATTACAGCATTCGGATTTTACAGTCGCTGTAACTGCAGTCGGTATTGTCGTTGTCACAAACGTGACTACCACCAGCGTGAACTGGCTAGCAGGGTAACGCATGCACAGATTCGCTTCAGACTGGCCTCTTACTGCTCCGGGGCAGAATTGCCAAATCCCAGCAATATATTATTGATAAATTGCGGCGATAGGTGATGATTTAAATTTCCATGATAAGTGTTGATAAAAAAAAAAATCAGCCTTATTGCTGTATAATAAATAGACTCATAAAGCACTTTTCATGGTTTTAGTGAAGACCTTTTCTCTCTGTGCACTAAGATAAAATGTTAACAGTGCGCAGTAAAATGATAGCACTGCATGTATCAACAAAATGAACAGTTGGGGGGCATTTCAATTGGCGTCGATGTGGAGTGCGGATATTGCGTTGCTCACATTGCTGCCAATTACAGAAGAAATCTCCATTCATTTTTCCTCGCACCCCAAAAAATTAGCTTTCTGTCAAATCTCCATCACAAAGTGTCTCCTTGTGTCATGTTTTTTTCCCCCAGAAGTGCCACATTTTTACTTAGACACATACAGCAGCTTTTTTTTTTACTTATAATAGACAATTTATACACTGCCTGTGAAATTGTATTGTGGTTTTATACTGTATATTACATTTCATATTCACATTAAACTAAATCCATTATAAAAATGTAAATAGATTCACACATGTATAACGCAAGAATAAATGTGTCAGGATCACATTTAGCAAATGCATCACAACCAGTTAAATGTAATTACATGAAACAGAACGTAAAGATGGTCTTGCCCAAATAAGCTTGCAATCTAAGAGATACTGGGAACATTTGAGATGTGGGATGAGTGTAGCTGGGTACGGTGTGTGTGACTACTTAAGGACAATAAAACTGAAGCGTAGTGCAAAATCCTCTCCTGTGAAGTCTACATGAACTGATTCGCACTGGTGTACTTAACATTTCAGTCCATCTGCAGGGGTTTGCAGAGGAGTTGAAAAATTCACAGCAATCATTACAAAGTACTCACATTGAAATGCAATACAAATGTCATGGAACTACCAGTGCTCAAACCTAGGTCACTGCATTACTGCAAAGCAGGCGCCATGCACTGGACCAGAGGCGCAGTCAGCAATTTGCAGGAGGATGTTGCAATTGAGCAAGGCAGCATTGAATTGGACAGGTGAATTAACAATCAATTACTGTTAATGAGCAGCTGCACCTGATGCACTATATTAACTGCTCCTGGAATTCATTTACTTCCAGATCATTGTTGTGTGCTCTTGTCCCCTAGTAGTGATTCTGCTAACCTTGATTTCCCAGGTTGATGACTTGACTTCTGGTTCTGAATCAGGGCCGTCTTAACAGCATTATAGGCCCTCAGACAAAGCAGTGCACTGAGGCCCTACCTACACAACCACTCACAGGAATCAAAATGTAAATTATCGATACAATTTTTTGGGCACCTCCCAAAAAATCAGTGTTTAAACATTAAAAAACATGTACAGTACAATTAGTACGTGTATGTTGTTTTCGTCAAAGTCAAGATATGGAATTCGCAACAGCAAGATCGCTTGTACAGATAACAGCCTAGTTGATTAGTTCACCTTAATGTTTAATAAAGAGGGTTTGAAGGTTCTGATCAAATCTCTCGGAATAATATACTGAAAAGTTGGCAAGCCTATAGGGCCCCTATGCTCGTGCAGCCCCCAGGCAACTGCCCAGCGTGCCCACGCGCTAAAACGGCTCTGGTTCAGATGCTGAACCAGATGAAATTGAATGTTTGAATAGAGGTAGTCAGATGGAGAGTAGTGTTGTGTCTGTCACTGGTAAATGACCCCTTTATTGCCTGCTTCAATGTGACTGTAAGCTATGTATGTATTTTTTGTTCAAACAATACTCGCGTCCGTACAAGGTGATATAAACTATATCTATTTTTATATATATTATTATATATTATATAGTGAATTTAAGAGAGGCAGCCTGTGGCGCTCCAGCTATGGTACAACTGCAAACCCAGCCACAGCATACCCTGGTAACAAGAGGCAGCGGTAGTATCACAACATGTGGAGCCTAATCTGTAGTATACGGATATATTGTTTTAGATATGTAACATCCCCCTGTGGCTTTATGATCCCTTCTATATTGTTAATAAGGTTACTCATTTTGAATATTATTTTTTAACTATATTGTGATAAGCAATTAATTAAAATTACATCCGTCTGTGTTATTCGTCTGTATCATTTTCCTAATTAAATAATGAATGTATCCTTCAGATGTATATTGTATATTTAATTTGCTCTATAGTTATCTTTGTATTTTGTAGGTTTTTATTAAACTTTGAAATTAATAAATATTGGATTTGCATTTTTAAATTGTGTACTAAATTCTAAACACATATATTATACTTTCAAGGATAGATAAACAGGACACATTATATCCTATTAAATAAAATGATCATGTTTCTTGGTTTCTATGGTTTCACAAATGGAAATCAAAACCCCATTATCATGCTGCACTATTAGAACACATTTAATGTCTAGCAGATAGAAAGTGTGAACGCATTAGTGTGTTTCAATGTATGCATGCACCTAACCTCTGATCCTAAGATTACTGAATATGTTGTTTTTATATGCAAGCAAAAAATTTAAAATGCTTACAATTTAAACAATGCACCCTTTTGTACAGAGAACAATAGAAAAGAAAATATAGACTTGTGGCCATAAATTTATTAAGATGTAATTAGTTGGGCAAATTAATTATATGTATATGTATATTTTTTTATATTTTTTGTATTTTTTATATTTTATTATTTATGCCATATTATAGAAAATCTAAGATAATTTGACTCATTTATTTTATAATTAGTATACAACTGAACTGTGATATTTTACATCTCTTAACCCCATAACAGACAAAAGAATTTACATGGTTCCACTGACTCTTTGGGGTGATGATACTGTTACTTGATCTTCCAGAGAGCTACCCTCATAACAATATAATTACTACTTTTTGCTGCACCGCACTGTGGAGGGTTGAGTCAGGATTCCGGAGACAGGTGTACAGTTCAATACCAGCTTTATTATATCAAATTGTAGGAACACCAAACACAGGGACATGAGTGAGAAGGGTGAGGGATAGTAGTAAAGATTATATACAATATAAACAGTATTTAAACCAGCAGTGTGAGCCAACATATCACACTACTTCTACTTAATCTACTCCATACTGCAAGGGAGCACTCAGGTGGGGGAGGGGGGGGGGGGGGGGGGGGGTTTCCAGGTGCCTGGGAACCCCCTATCCATGGAAGACAGACACACAAAATGTTAAGCATGTAACAGCAGCACCGTGGACACTTCTCAAAACAGCGTCGTGGCTGCTCTAAATTAGAAAATGGCCCTATAACATACTTGAGATATATATATATATATATATATATATATATATATATATATAAAGTTATCTTCCCTCTTATGTGTGGTAGATACCTGCCCATACACTCTATACACTGTATATAATATTTAGATATGTTTCACTGTGGCATAAGTCACTATTGTACTCTCTTTAACATGAGTGTATAAGCAGTTTTCAAAGTTTGTGCAGATATAACCTGTAGCCAATCAGCCCATTGACATATTCACAGGTCTAGAACCATGCTTTGGATGGTCTGAACATTACAACATTGTCAGGGCTATCACAACCTGCAACCAAAGCAGATCAAAAGAACTTTCACAATACCAAAGTTTACCAAGCTACCATGAATAGAAATAATAACAAAATATGTAGTGTTGTAGGACTACAGAATCCTTGGAGGGGAGCTTAATGCTAAAAACTCCACTCCAAGTATGAGGGAGTGATATTTATATAGAATGAAGTATAGACTATAGACACAGAATTCACTGTCAGTGTTTTCCACTTCAGCCTGTCACATAACACTACATGAGAATATTAGCTACCTTAACTTTACAACTCATAGAAGAAATGTCGCAGTCTTGTAGAGTGGATGCAACAATGAGTCACATGGGCTTTATCTACCTTGAGTGCAATCAAGTCATATTAAAGGAAACTACTTTTGGAAATAAAAAATTATATATGAACAAAAGAAAAAACAAACAATAAAAAAAACTTTTAGTGTAACTAACAACGAGAAATAAAAATGATTCAATTGTTGACCACTGAAGGGTTACTAGTCAAACTTTCTTCATGCACCAAGAAAAGAATGGATTTTGCAAAGCACAAATGATGGCAATAAAAGATATATTTAGTGTATATGACTTAGCCTGGCACATAGTACAGCAAAAGATTCTACACCATGCGTGCTAGCATGGAAAAGGACATACTTATTGTGGTGTAAAAGTGAATAGTTAGCATGTGTGGTAAAAAAAAGCGGTTATACTTAGTCATACTTACCAACTTTTTTAAGTTGGTGTCCGCGAGACTCTCTGTAGCAGGTGGGCGTGCGGGGGGCGGGGCGCCGAAATCGCGTAATTTTGGCCGCGATTCACCGGGAATCGCAGCGTTTGGGATCTAATTCTGCCCACTTCACTAGGAAGTGGGGCACTTCCTAGTGAAGTGGGCAGAATTCGGGAGATTGCCACACTCGCCCGGGAGTCCGGGAGACTCTCGCAAAATGCGGGAGTCTCCCGGACATTCCGGGAGAGTTGGCAGTTATGTACTTAGTGTGCTGTGCTATGCAGTATGGATAAAGTATGTAAATGAATGGTGTCGAGAAAGTAAGGACTGTATGAGACCCAATTGTCCTGTAAAATTTATATCCCCACATCTATCATGTTGTCCCAATGTTTATATACTGCAACAGACTCAGACTTAATGTTGCTTAAGTGATTAAATGTGTTATTCTGTTGTCACTCTGTGTTATAGTAGTGTACTCTGTTTTAGTTTTGTTCTCATGTTGGTTTTACATGTAAGATGTGTTAGTTCTGTATGCTGAGATAACTACACAGTTTAATATAAAAGTTACTCCACAAAGAACTTCCCAGTGTGTGCCTATTGACAGAACAAAAGAAGCTTAATCTGCAACACCAAATGCATTGCATATACAGTTCTTCGCTGCTATATTGCACCATTGTGATGCTATATCCCATCAGTTTTGTCTGGACAACTTCTTTCAAGGATACGCATAGGGTCCACACCTGGGACTTATTTCTATCTGGAGTTATGCAACAATGACTAGAAATAAATTTCAAAGAAATACACTTGCATTTCATAGCTACAATGGATGTGAATTCACAGGATACAAAATAGAACACTTCCTAAAACAGCTTAGCATAGAGCACCACAAGACAGTACTCCACACACCAGAACAAAATGGGTTAGCCGAAAGCAAGAACAGAACCTGACTGAAAATTATCAAATGTATGTTGACATATTCGGGACTATCTGAAAAATATTGGGGCGAAGCCGCAATGAGTCACTTATCTTCAGAACAAACTATTTTCCTGAACAGTGGAGAAAACTCTGTATGAACTATGGCATGGCAAGAAACCCAGTATAGAACATATTAGAGTTGTTGGGTGTAAAGCATGTGTCTATATTCCTGCAGAAAGACACAGTACACTTCAGAAATGGGCAGTGGAAGGAATTCTTGGTGGGTACAGCGAATGTTCTAAAGTGTACAGAATCTTAAATCTAAACACAAAAAAGTAAATATAAGCAACCGTGTGACATTTGCTGAGAAACTGAGAAATGAAGCTGCATTTCCAGCAGATCTAGATAAAAAAGGAACATTAACTCCAAAGACCTTAGCAATACAGCCACTGAGCAAGAGTCTGAAATCAGTGGGTAACCATATACCAAAGATGAAGAGACGCAGGAGTGCACAGCAGACGCGGTAAGGTGCTCAACCAGAGAAAACAAAGGTAAAGCACCTGTGGGCCACTAATATAGAACTAACGCAATCAATATAATTGAACCCACATTCTGGGAAGAAATAGCTGACCTATCAGGAAGAGAAGCTGAAAAGTGGCTGCGGAAGCAGTCGCTGGGAGGAGGGGTGCAGGCTGCGTACGGAGAGAGCGGAAGTTCCTGGAGAAAAGTGGTGGAACCTGGGGACACCAGTGCATTGATCTGGAGGGCAGATACAGTTATGCAATGTGGAGGGGAACAGGGGAGGGCTGGCAAATTTTAGTCAGGGAGGCAAGACTCATCTCAGCAGCCTATTAGGAACATTTTAACAGAAAAAATTGCAGATGGCCAAGTGACCCAGCCCAGGATAGTTGAATATGGAACCAGCCTGCCCTGAAGAGGAACCACTTTACAGACATGACAAAATACAAACTGGTGGTGGTGGAAGCTGGAGGTTTTGGAAAAAGTATCTTAACAATACAATTCATGCAGATCCATTTTGCATATGAATATGATGCTACAATAGAGAATATGATTGCAGATATTTTTATCTATTGAGAAGAGGTGTTGATATACTGCAACAGACTCAGGGCTAGATTTACTAAGCGGCAGGTTTGAAAAAGTGGAGATGTTGCCTATAGCAACCAATCAAATTCTAGCTGTCATTTTGTAGAAAGCACTAAATAAATGAAAGCTAGAATCTGATTGGTTGCTATAGGCAACATCCCCACTTTTTCAAACCCGCCGCTTAGTGAATCTAGCCCTCAGACTTAATGTAGCTGGAGCGATTATACTGGAGAAACTGCAGGTGGAGCTATTCCTAAATGAGTTACTCTGTTGTCACTCTGTATTATAGTAATGTACTCTGTTCTACATGGAATGTTACAGTTTTGTTCTCATGTTGCTTTTACAGTTTAATATAAAAGTTATTCCACAAAGAACTTCCCAGTGTGTGCCTACTGACAGAATGAAAGAAGCGTAATCTGCAACACCCAATGCATTGCACATACAGTCCTTTGCTGCAATATTACACCATGGTGATACTATATCCCATCAGTTTCATCTGGACAACTTTATTTAGAAGAAACACGTAGGGTCCACATCTGGGACTTATTTCTATCTGGAGTTTGGATCTTCTCTTAGTGGATTAGAGACACAACTTTTCTGGCCAGAGCAGTTTTCCCTACTTTGAACGCCTTTACTAAGGGACCTCTGATGTTTTCTATTGAATATACACATACAGCACTAAATTTTTATGTGGATACTAGCAGGGTAACCCTGTATTGCTCGAGTCCGATTTGTAATGTGTAGCAGTCTTTATATATTAGCAAATTATTTGGTCTAAATAAATAAATACAGTGACCTTTTTAAGTGCTAATACAAATTGCTGCCTTAATATAACACTAAGGGAACCACTTTCCCTCTACAGATATAATACAAATAGAAACAATGTGCATATTTCAGGCGCAAATAATAGAATAAATCTCCACTTTTGCAATATAAAACACACTTTAAATTGTACATATGTCAAATAATTCAGTATTGTCCATAATCATAAAATATATACAAACGTCTTTTCAATCCCACATATCCTTTAAGCTGAAATCATATTTTGCAGAAGACTCCTCCGATGTTATTTCATGAATGTGGACATGATGGAAAAAAATAGAAAGATAAATATGTATATAAATACTCTCAGGATAAACTATTATACCCAAAGTGTGAAGCCTTCAGAAAGTAGCTGTCAAACATTTAAAAAGGATCTTAATAATCACCACATGGGAAGCTTTAATACATAATGATCTCGGGGCACACATCCCTTATTACTTGCTTACTTTTATATTTATTCAAGTTTGTCTACTCCAATAGTTTACTCTTTTCTTGATTCTTGGGCACATGTGCAGAAGACATAGAAAACAGAGATCCAACAAATAGTGTATTATCGCTAAAACACCATTTATTTACAAAATATACAAAAAAAAATTAAAAAATCTGTATGGTCAGCAAATTGTTTGTTAAATAGACCAAAAATGCTATTTAAAAAATAAGATTCCTTGCTCTGTTGCGTTGTCATTGTGTCGTGTTGTGGTGATATTTCCTTCCAACAGCCATACAATTGTTTACAATCTAAAAATTATGTTTTTAATATTTGTCGCTCTGTCGCATTGTCGCTATGTGCTCTGATAGGTTACTATTTCGATATTAAATAGCTATGTAAGATTTGGCAGCTTTACCTTGAGAGCTGTGGAAGATATTCACCAACAAACTTCTTTTATATATATATATATATATATATATATATATATATATATATATATATATATATATATATATATATATATATATATATATATATGGATAAATATATATATATGGATCTCTTGAAATTAAATCTCTTTTGATTGGAATCTGCAGTTCTCTAATTAAAAATTCCTTCAAGTCTTTTTTAAAAGCTCTAGTATCATGTAGTTCTGATACGCTATATCTTTTCACTTTGAATGAGTTTCTAAATTAAGTCACATACTACACTATGATACAGTATATTGTATTTTCTTATGAGCTCACTGGTACCTTGGACTTTTGGAAGATCAAGTACCATATGTATTTCTGAAGAGAACTTTTGGAATCATTTAATAACCAGATAAACTACGTTTATTTTTATTTTGGTATGCAGCTTAAAACTGCACCATTTACAGCTATCAAATGTATGTATGCATACTACATTACACTACATTATGTTTGGCGCTTCTGTTATTTTCTTATGATTTATTTTAAATATACACTTGGAACAGGTTTTTAGGAGAGGAGCAGCCTACCTGGTGGTTATTTGTAAATTATTGACTTGACCTATCACGGTTGTTTTGTGTGTTTTACCACTTTTACCACGTTTGTTAATATAATATATCTAATGTAAATATTAAAATATTGCCAACATCAGCAGTGCATCTTCTTATTACAAAGAATTACAAAGCATTTGTGTTCAACCCAGGAAAAAAATTAATATACTATATCTCTTGGCAGATCACCACAAATACATTTACGACACATTTGGGTTTGCATTACAGAAACTTGTCATACATACTGATGAATAAGTGGTTTTCCAAAGGGACATGATGACACTATTAATTTTGTAGCCTAAACTAAGTCCATCCATAACTAAGTTTATACAGAATGTTATGTGCATAACTTTATTTTTTAGTATTCTAAATTTCAGTTTATTTTCATATACAATAGCATATTATGTCATCACCAACATAGTTTTAAGGTAAGACTTTATTATACATCTGTTTAAAAGCATAGAGAAATAAATAAAATACTCTGGACGGTGATTAAGCAGATTTATAACTATTCATACAGATTGTGCAAAAACAGTCCACTCTCTACTGTATGTATGGATATAATCCTACAGGCCACCAGGAACAATCCAATCCAATTACAATAGATGGTATATTTGCAAATTTGGCATTTTGAACTCTGGAGAAAAGGTGGCACTCCTTGTTGCTCCAAAGGAAGCTACAGGAATATTGGTGGTGGGTGGGCAGCCCTGTCTCCTATAATGGCAGGCAGGGCTGCAGGATGAATTTGGGCCCTGTTATAGGAACTTGTTGGGGCCACTTTCAAAGCCACCGAAGGGAGCATGGCCAAATCAGGTTATTGGCCCCTCCTACTAAACAGGCAGGTAGGGGGCCCTAGCGAGGCCTGGGCCCCAGTACTTTGAACCACCCCCTGACCCTCTCGGCACCCCGGATGGCAGGTAAAATAAAATCAAGAATTCTACAGGTTCAGAAGAGATAATAGACCATTTGTGCCAAACCAGGAAGAGTGAGAGGCATATGATACTCTCAAGAAGCATAGTGAGTTAGCCACTCAGTATAAATAAACCCACCATTTGGGGGTGCTCCAAGAGGTACTGGATCAAACAGAAAACTTAATTTAAGTTCCAAGTCAGCCTTTGCCTTAATTAAGACCAAACAGATCTTCCATTTGTTTGAAAGTGAAAGGCTAGGCGTACAATATTCTGTTTAGCCGATATCACACTATGGCATTCCTGGCTTCCTTTACTTCCTTTGGAGGATGCCCTGAGGAAGGAAACCTGATTCACATTTGGTGGTCCTGGCCAGTTGGATTGTACTTTTGGCAGATATTGTCTAACAATTTATCTGAGGTCTTTATTGTTCACTTCAGTCCTCAGCCAGCCAGGATTCTTCTTGGACTTAGACCCCCTGCCATGAGTATCGCATGCATGATCCTATATCGCTCCTGCACCTGTTCCAATACCTGCTCTAATTAGAACAGTGATTTGGAGCAGAAGGTGCTATTACTAGGGCCGGAAAAAATATATTTCTCCAATGCAGGTGGGCTGGTGGGGCATCTGGTAAGTGCGGCACCTTCCTGCCGTACTTACTGGGCTTACTGTGTTCTGCCAGCCCTGCATATCATAGAGCTCTATCTCTTTACACTGACTCTCGTGGAGGCCAGATATTAATATGATCCAAACAAAGAGATATAGAAAACTGTACAGTTGTTTATGTTACATGTACAATGTTTATATTAGTAGTGTTCCAGGTCACTTGTAAAGTCCACGATTATGCTCTTTGTTATATAACAAATGAAATACAATTATGCGACATTTTCAAGTATGTAGTAATAAATTTGTTCCATAATTGTTCCTATTTTAACTTGATAAATAATCTTGGAAAATCTCTAGCTACTCATTTGTTAAGCTTATATTTAAAGAACACTACATTTATCAAGATGTCATATACTACAACTTTGCTCTGTATATGTTACAATTTTCAAGGCTATTTGTTATATAACCAATTCAGTCTAAATATTCACGACAGAAAGGAATAAAAAGGAGGTCATCAGGCTTTGAAATGTCCAGCGGTTAGTGAGTAGAAAATTACCCAGATACTTATCTTCCAAAAGCCGTGTGTAGGTGATAAAGACAATAGTTTAATAAGCTGCTAGTTAAGATATTTGAGCCTCTTTTTTGGACTTTATAGCTTACTTGGTGCACTTCTGATATAGACTGTCTGTAAACTATCGAATAGCCTTGAAAACTGCAAAATGCATAAAACAAATTCATAGGGGGAATTCAATTTGTCTGCATTCAAGGTAACATTAATTATATTACCGTTAATACGGTAATTTTAACCCTGATTTTTGCTCGTGGCTCCCTAAACCGCGAACAGGAAGAAGCATTAAAGATTACTATACTAACGGTAATTATGTGCACTGTTATTATAGTTACGGTAATAGTGTTCAGGCCGCGTTACTTACGGCAGTAACGTGGCCAATTGAATATGCCCCATAGTGTAGAGCAATTAGGGATAACTCATGACATCTTGTTAAATTTTGTTTTTATCTTTTTTTAATAGGTGTTTAACAAATGAGTATCAAGAGCTTTCCTTATAGTATTTTTATTATTATTATTATTATTATTATTATTATTATTATTATTAATAGTAGTCGTAGTAGTATTTTGAAATGTAGACAAATAGGGAAAATAGAAAAAAGTTATCAGTACATACTTGTATTTGAAAATGGTAGATAGATTCTATTCCTGGAAAGTACACATTTACTGTAAACAGTTAATGTAAAGTGAGTTTTGAAAGGATACAACTGATATGATCAGTCTCCTGATCACACTTTAAACTGTGAGTACTTTAAATGCCTGGTGCTTTCCAACTTTCACTATGTCATATTTAAAGTCAGGGCCGGAAGCGGGAGGGAGGATGTAGCAGCTGCACCTCCTTCAACTATGGTAAACCTGCCTAGAGCAGTGTCATAGTGCCTTGTATAATATGCCCAGTGCCTCTAGTCTTACTTGTACAATACAATATATACAGTGGCGCACGCAGGGGGGGTTTCTGGGTCTCCAGAAACCCCCCCCCCCTCCGCTAAAAAGTGCCCTACAAGTGCCCTACTGTAGTATACAGCAGCAGCGGCGCTGTCTAAGAAGCGTCCGCGGTGGTGCTGTATTGTATACAGCACCGCCGCGGACGCTTCTTTGACAGCGCCGCGGCTGCTGTATACTACAGTGCAGCCGAAACGGCGCTGCCGCGCATGCACGGCAGGTCTCTAGATTTATTTATTTTTTCCGGGGGCAGAGGAAACCACCCCCTGACAAATTCTCCGTGCGCCCCTGATATAGTATAATCAGAGCAAGTCTAAATATTGTTTCAGTGTATTAACGGTTTGTTCTTTCACAGAAGAATATCTTTTTTTTAATCACTCTGCCATATAGATTAATAATGACCTAGGGGTTGGAGGAAAATTGACTATCACAGCTACTAGATTATGTATTTAAAATTTCTCTTACGTACTTGAAATTCCTTTGACAAGGCTTTAGATTTGTTATGTGTGAAACATTAAATAATTTAGAGACCATTTTCTCTCCTGATAACCAGCACGTCATATTCATTATATTTTAGTATATATAAATGATTTTTGCTCTTCTTTACTTCTTTGCTCAATATTTGGTAATTGTTGTTTAATGGAATAAATTATGGTACAAATATATGTTGGATAAAACAATGTTGATGTATAAAATCTGTATGGTCAAATGATTTCTTTCTGTATTTTGTGAAATGGTTAAAATCTTTTTAGTATGTTATACCCCACAATAGGGCATCTATTCATAGGATGTTAAAATGGTCAGCAGCTGTCAAGCTATAAAGAGAGAAGAGTGTAAGAGGTCACATATGCCCTTTGACCTGCTTAGGCATAGAAATATATGTACTATAATGAGGTTGTAGAGATTATATATTACCAACTTTTTCCTTATGAGGTATATTCTTTAGTATGTGAAGTGATAATATCGACGTATGTAAGAGGGGTGGTGTTACTTCTATATAACCTCTGTCTTACATAGAGAATATTGCCTGTTTCATGATGAATACAAGCCAATTGCATATGCAATTTGTAAGAATAAAGATAACCTTTGCTTTTTCAAATACTTCTATTTTTTGAATCATTTATGCGTCCACAGTTGTTTCTGTAATCTCCTCATTTCATTACTTTTCATTGGCATGTAGACCAGAATAGAGGTTTATATCTGAGTGATGAAACAACAGAGGAAAATATTGCTTATACAGACCTTGTGCAGAACAGTCTGTAAGCTTCCTGATCAGTACTTAATTTGGTCACACATTTTATGGCCAAATTGTACTGATTCACTTGATTGGTGGCCAAACTAAAACAATGGATCTTGAGGTGTCTGTGTTGCCTGTTGATTAATGGTCATACACACAGAAGAATGCCTAGAAGCCCCAACCTTTATTGAAGCCTGAGGTGTGCAGTGCAGTGACTGTGCTTGGGGCTTGAGAGTGCTGGGGAAGTTCCTCACCATCCCCCAGGAGTCATAAGGCACCACAGAGTGATAAGGTTCTTCAGGTCCACCTTCACTGAAGCTAGAGGGTGCCCTTGGTATTCCTGAACCATTGAGCCTTAAGACACAATAGGAGTCAAGGGTCTTCAGGCCCACATCCACTGCAAGGCTCGGGAGAGACACTTTCTCCATGAGTTCAGTCAAAGCTTGTCCCAGGGAACTGATTCTTCAGCTATCCCCTAGACGACAGGGAGCCTCCTGTTACATGAAGAGAAAGCTGCTCAAAAGGATCACGTTTCAAAAATAAAAAGTGACCCATAAAACATGAAAAGGTGAAGTGTAGGTGCAAAATTAAATTAAATAAATAATGCCATGTAGGCCCCAGTCTTTAGGTCGGAGATATAAAATTTGTTCTTGCCCCAGCCAAAAGGCTAGAGCAAAGGAAAAAAGTGTTGCCACTTAAAATAAAAAAATGCCTTAGTGCTCTGTGCCTTACTCTGTGCACACGTAGCATCCCAAAACCAGTGCTAGGGCAGCTACAGGGTACACAAGAACCTTGGGCTTCAAGTGACAGGACTCTTAGTCAGGGGAACAGGTCCATCGCCTACAAGGGGAACCTGTAGGCCCTACTGCATACCTGGGCATCTACTCCTGATATTAGGAAAGACAAAGAGAAACCCCACATTCTTCTGCATCCAACAGCAGCTGTACTTTTAGTAAGTTCACTTAAAAAAATAAAAATAAATTATAGCTGAAAAGAGCATTCATTAAGATTGCACTGAGGCAGACTAAAATGAGTCCAGATCCCCCCCCCCAGTATAAAACATGCAAAAAGACGTTTCACAAAACAGAAAGTATTCAGGTGCCCACAGCTAGTTTTTAAGAACCAATACTTATATGAAAAATAGAATGAAGGATTTACTCTACACTCAAGGAATTATGGATCAACACATACAAAGTGTTCCTTTTTTGCACCCTGTTGGCCAATTGCAAAAGGGGACCACTATTTAAACGGCATAGACTTCTTAGAGGGGTGCAGAACCTTACAGTAACTTGCAAGCAGCTTGGTTTGATCGTTTTAGATACTGTCACCGCACAATATGAATTGCTTCTGTTGTGTGTGGCTGTTAGAGGACCTAAACAGTTCACACTTTCCCATTGTGAAGAGTTGGGCTAAAACGAAAAAAACAAAAAAACAAACAAGAGACTTAAACCAAAATATATTCACATGCTCACAGCAAGAGTCTGGGAAATATATATGAAGAACAATAAAAAACAAGTGGCAATATTGCTGCTGGGTAAAGAAATGTGACCAAACTATGGATAGATGTAAATAATATGTCACTATTGATATAAGGCAAATATAAAATAAGGAACAGCTGACAAATCTTTGCTCTGTGTCAGTTACTTTTGCTCCATTATCTGTCTGCTTTCAGGGTATAGTTCTTACAGAAGGTTCCTGCTTTATTGTCACCATTTACATCTTAGAATTGCCAATCTGTGATATGAATTCTAAATCAGTTCTCTGTGTTCTGTGATCTGCGGAGCTTTGTGCTTGGGCAACACAGCTCTTCTCTGCCATTAACTAAACATGAACCAAACTGAGAATCAAATTTTGTGGTGGGAAAGCCTGTTTCACAGTGTTCTTGTGTTACAATCTTCAAGTTTCACAACTGCACATTGTGGGACTGATGCAGGGCTGCTGGCAAAATGGGCATAAAAATAATGTATTTCCACTGCTATGCAGAGCCTCAAGATGTGTCTGCCTCTGCATCAGCAGCATATGTGCAAGGTCAATGACAACTCTTCATTATCAGCTTGTATCTGCTCCTGCCCTGTAGCAGGTGCAGAAGATAACCTCCTAACCGGTGGTGTACATCTTTCCGACAATGTACATGTCGGCACTTAACCTGCCAACACGAAAAGGTCAGCAGGCTAATTGCCGGACGACAATTACATTTTATGACAAGTGGACAATGTCGTAAGTGTGACCGGTGGCATTAACCATGTCGCCAATCACATTGCCAAGATTAAAACACCAATGCCGCCAGACTATACCCCGGACCCGACGGCATTGGTCTTTCAACATGATTGGCGACATTGTTAATGTCACCGATCACACTGACGACATTGTCCACTTGTCATACAATGCAAGCGTCAGCATTTAGCCTGACCACATTTTCGTGTTGGCAGCTTAAGCGCTGACATTTACATTGTTGTAAAAACGGACGTAACCCAGGGGCGCACGGAGGATTTTTTTCCACCAGAAAAAAAAAAAAAAGTGAGAGAGCTGCCGTGCATGCGCGACAGCTCTGTTTAGGCAGCACTGTACTATACAGCAGCCGCGGCGCTGTCAAAAAAGCGTCCACGGCGGTGCTGTATACGCGGACGCTTCTTTGACAGTGCCGCGGCTGCTACATAGTACAGTGCTGCTATGTAGGGCACTTCTTTAACGGAGGGGAGGGGTTTCTGGAGACCCAGAAACCCACCCTGCATGCGCCCCTGTAACCCTTCCCTACAGGCATTCCCTTCCCAATCTTGCCTCTGCAGGTGCAAGCCGGAGTAAGTGCCAGAATGGCCCAAGTCTATATAGTCACATATGCGTGTGCACACTTTCTGGACATGCACAGGGTGATTTTAGGCAAGATATGCTACACAAACTGGCGTACATCTCAATCTGTGTTTGTATGAATTCTGCAGAATTAATTGTCTATATGTAAAACGTGGCCAATGATGGTGTCAATTCATTCTGCTCTGTTTTTGGAATATAATAATGAACAATCATGGCACACATAATACTTAAGGACAAGTTACACTGGAGAAATGTGCCAAATTCTGGGCCCAAATGCGGAATGGGGCAATTATTCTGCAAAACAGTTTTGAAAATTTCACTGATTTCTATCATCAAACACAAATGAATCCTATAAAGGAGAACACATCAGTCAAAGCCTTCTACTCTGAATGGATTGTTTAAAAAGTACTAAATTTGGGGTTAGGATAGTTTGGTCTTTGAATAAAACAACAGAACATCCATCCATCAATGCTCAATTATACCATTGACTCATTTATAGAAGCATCTGTTGAAGAAAGTATGTTTTCAATGTGGAACATAAAGATTTCTACCCATCAGAATTGGCAAATATGTGATTGATTATGCAACGAACTTCATATCTAAGTTATCTTCTATGGCATAAGTATAAATGTAAGGGACAATTTATTCCTCATATCATAGGCATGTTACAACTGTGTGCTTCAATCAGCCTGTATAGAAACTGGACTGCCCGTTAAATAATGACCTTCATACACTATGATTTTGTCTCTTGTAGAAGATAACAGAGAAGCTTAATCAGTGGCTCTTCCTTCTTGGCTATGGTCATGACAGCAGCACAACAGAAATATGCCTTATTTAAACATTACAGGGTACATTTACTAAGCGCCGTTGCTGTAATTTTTTAAAATGTCAATTTTATTAAAGACAAAGCCCTTTGAGTGTTGTCTTTACTCTTTAATAAAATTGACATTGTAAGAAAATGACAGCAAACCACCAAAAACCCCCACTTTGTCTGAGCTGCCGTTTAATAAATATACACCCAGGATTCATGGTAATTATAAATGGATATTGCCAAAAAATGCATATATTTCAAAAGAACATTTAAATACACTTTTTTTTGTATTCACTAAAGTTAATTTACAAGTAGCACAATATGCACAAAAGCAGCACATTTCTATCTCAGAATAGGGTATTTTCAGAGAACCAGATGTTATTACATGTCCATTAGCCCAGTGGATCCCAAACTTTTTCAGTTCAAGGCACCCTTAGGGTCTCCATAATCTTTTCAAGGCACCCCTAAGCCAAAATAATTACCAAGTAGTCCCCCGCCTTGCTTACCATTGGCCCTGGCGGAGGCACCCCTGTGAGATCGCCGAGGCACCCCAGGGAGCCTAGGCGCACAGTTTGGGAACCACTGCATTAGCCCATTCCTGGGCTTACATACCCACCTGACAAACAGTGAGCGGTGCAGACAGACATCTCGAAGCAGGCACCAGCTAATCAGACCAGTAGAAGTACTAGAGGGCTGATGTAGCTTGTTAGCTAATAGCCAACACATGGCGTTACATCCAATTAAGAGACCAGCACAAGCAGTAAATGGTACACTGTATGGCAAACACCAAAAGCAGACTGCTTTAAACATTGAATAAAAGAAAAGAGAGCAAGGAGCAGAACAGAGAGCCACTGTCCTTCAAAAGCCCAACATAGTGTTGGAGGAATGATATTGAACCCAAAGACACCTTAAACGACTCCAGATATCCTTCTCCACAACATGCCCCACTACGCACACAGATCATCATCATCATCAATTTATATAGCGCCAGCAAATTCCGTAGTGCTTTACAATTGGGAACAAACATTAATAAAACAATACTGGGTAATACATACAGACAGAGAGGTAAGAGAACCCTGCTCGCAAGCTTACAATCTATAGGACAATGGGAGTTTGAAACACAAGGACATGTGCTGCATCATTCAGATAGCAGATAACTCACAGTCCTTGACCTCTGTACTTGGACACACATGGCCTTATTTAGAGAAAGTAGACATAAAAATAAACATTTTACACTGAGTACAAAGTGAGTCTCTATATAAATTTGACCATATCTGAGACTTGCAGATCATTATAGCTGGAGATGCGAAACTGGGGTGTGTGCATATAAGTGTAGCCAGCCCACTGCAGATGGGACCTAATGAGACATGGACACATCTCCAGATATGCTTCTTAGCAGGTGTACTTTTGCTGGTACTGGAGCCCTGGTGTAAAGATTCTTGATGATGGTGACGACCACCAGCAGTAAGAACTAGCTGCTTCTGATTGTCTGTCTGTGTATTGGTACTTCATTCATTAGCGTCATGGTTCTATCATGCCAATTTGCAGCTGTTTTTTCAGATTTGTTATTTGTAATTTGCCGTTTACATTTGGACTACAGCGGGAAAGAAGATCACCACTGGATTTACAAAGAGGTGAACAATGGATGCGTGTGTGTATTTGTTTTTAATTACACTTTCACATTTATTACTAGCTCTTTCTAGACACTATTCTCTATTGTGTATGTAATATCATGACATTATTTTGTGTATGAATAGGATGATGCGTCGTTTGCATTTATAACCAACATTGTCATGCTGCATCTCTGTGCTATTTTTGGGCATAAGTATATGCATTTGTACACCTGATGTAAAAATATTGCTTTGTTTTCAGGCAGCAAAATGGGTCAAACCATAAATCAGGTCCACAGTGTGCTCCCATTACTTTTCACGAATATATCCATTCAGAATAAACTGCGTGTTTGCAGCTCTGCTTCCAGTTTAATGTCTGTACCCCTTCTGAATAATGCTCAGTAAGGGATGTTTATCAACCCAAAAAAATGCAGAGGTACAAATGTACCTATTTTACCACCTTCCGTTTTTTGGCACGTTCCTCTGGGCACCCCAGTTCCAGAGATATTGCTGGGCAGTGCTACTTTGTATACAAGCAAGGTGTTACATTTTACATTCTATCCTTCTGTCTGTGCTGATTACCTTAAACAAATCTATGTTCTGTGAAGGTCTAGAGGGATGTGCGTGGTTTGGCATATTTGCCTTGCTTGTCAAAACACCCTGTCCAATCACTGCTTTTCATGATTACCATAATTTGTTTACTGTGGTTTTCTAGGACTGAAACCTCAAACAATAAGGAATTGCCGTCAAGAATATAACCAAAATGAAATTATAAGTAAAATATTGGCAATATGTGGCAACAGAAAAGATGTTTAAATTTAAAATGTATTTACATTCCTAACAACAATTCAGTGCAGATTCCAAAGCCACCTGCTGTCACATTTCAGGATCTTGTATCATTCCAGTACGAGCGAACGTTATAAATATAATTTCACTAACATATATAAAGACTAAAGAAATGGTAATGGATGACAATCCATCCCACTGAAATGTAACCATTTTTTAAAGGGCATCTTCACACATATATTTTATTGTTGTAGCAAAATGCATGTGAGTGAGGCTTGCCCTCTACAGCAATACTTCAGCATATTTTCCACTGCCTTTTGAGGAAGGTGAGTACAACTTTTGTGAGCTCCCTTTACCCACGCATTTTATTAAAAGAATAAAACATTTGTTCTCAGTTGACTTTTAAATTCAACAGCCCTCATTCAAATGAATTAATGCCAACTAAGTAGCTGAAATTGTTGCTAGAGATTTGTGGTAAAAAACAAACAGAACCCCTCTACATTTAAACAAACAAACCTAAAAGCAGTGAAATAAAAAAATGTCTAAAAATATGTATATGTACAAAAACTAAAGAAAATTCAGATGAAACTGTTATCCCAAATATGTACAGTTTAATTTAAGCAACATTAGTCTAATTAATGCCTTGATTCTAGAGCATAGCAAATGGGGTCAGAGATAAATTTATTTGATAAAGTGGTTAAACAACTTAGGAATAACCATTTCTCATATACAGTAGTTCTTAGCATATCACCATGTGACAAATTGGGAAGATATCACAAGCCTCACACAGCATTCTCTTTATATACTGGTAGTTTATTTTTTCTGTTCATAAATGGAACTTTATGTTACTGTATGTGTGCTTGGCTTGAATGGCTGTTCACATAAGGACATTTGTCCTTTTGCAGAAATATTGCCTCCATATAGTATTTATAGTGGACCCAGATTTAGTTACATTAACTATTACTATGAAGCACATCTTTAGCTGTAAGGGAACATTATATTTTTTTAGTGTTACTTAACCCACTAAAATGAATGGTTTTTCATTACACGTTCAGGTCTATTTTCAAGGTCTATTGAATATCTCTCTCTTTCTCTGTGGGTAGGAACTACTTGATATCCTTAGTTTATATGTATAAGATATTGTTTCAGTTTTAGCAGTTGCATGTTATTTACTAATTTCATTTAAAATATCTAAAATTTACAGTTTATCAGCAAGATTGTTCCTAGATTTACCCTTTTTTTGCTTATTTGGCATTACTTTTACTGTATTAAAGAATATTGTTATTAATATAGTAACCTTCTGTTTAGTCTGCATCTAATTGATCCACTCACTAATTATGCATAGTGGTGGATTACAACACATGTGGTTGTACTTATTGATGCATGTTTATCTACTATAATACAAGGGAGCAGTGTTAATGACAGAGCAGTATATCAGATTGCAGTTACTGCTCTGGCAGGATGTCAGTTCTGTGTAAGGTAAAACAGCAGCCAGGGGCGGATTGGCCATAGATCTTACCTGGAAGTTGCCTGGTAGTCCGGTGGCCTAACGAGGTCCCGGGAGGCCACTCCATTTCTCAGATTGAAAAAAATATATATGTTTTTGACAGGCAGCCAATAGCTAGGCTGCCTGTTGCTGTATGGGCTCCCACGGTGCTGTTCGGCAGACAGGATGTCTGAATTCACTCCCTGTCTGCCTGATTTGAGGAGAGACGCTGGCCAGAACAACTGAAGGGGGGGGGGGGGGGGGGGGCTGCCAATACTATACTATACTAAGGGGGGGGCTGCCAATCCTATTCTATACTAAGGGGGGCTGCCTATGCTATACTAAGGGGGGGATGCCTATACTATACCATAGGAGGGGGCTGCCTATACTATACAATAGGAGGGGGGCTGCCTATATACTATACTATAGGAAGGTGGGGGGAGGAATGCCTATATAATATACTCTACTATAGTAAGGTGGGGGGGATTGCCTATATACTATATTATAGGAAGGTGGGGGGAGACTGCCTATATACTATAGGAAGGTGGGGGGACTGCTTATATACTATACTATACTATACTATATTATAGGAAGATGGGGGGAGACTGCCTATATACTAAAGAAAGGTGGGAGGGCTGCCTATATACTATAGGAAGGTGGGGGGATTGCCTATATACTATACTATAGGAAGGTGGGTGGGACTGCCTATACTAAACTATAGGGAGTGTGAAGGACAGGGGGGCTACTATAATTTGTGAAGGAAAGGGGGGGTATGTTGCTCTAATGTGTGATATGAGGGAAGGGAGGGGGGCTGTCTTAATAAACATCGGTGGAAGGTATGCTATTAATTTAATGGTGGCGTTTAGGTGGGGGGGGGCTAATTTTTTAATGTTTGCTATTTTATTGATGGTGGTTTATTGTGATGGTGGGGCAATTTGATTTATTTGTGGCCTATTTCATTAAATAGTGGGGCCTATTAAATTAAGATGGGGTGGCGGGACCTTTAATTTAAAGCTAGTGTGATATGGGGATATTAATTAAATGTGGGGCTGAGTTTGGGGAAAAGAGTTATTTACTAAATTTGAAAACAAATTATTTAATGACGGGGATGGTTGTGGAAAATGGTAATTTTAAACGTAAATGTTATTAATTTTTTACTGGGGTTGATTGGAGGGAAGTAGGTCTACTTATTAAATGTGAGTACTATTATTTTAATATTGGGGCTGGAGGGAGGCCTAATTATTTAATGTGTGTGCTATTGATTTAATGCTGGGGCTGGTTGGCATTTTCTACATTTCATGTACCCATTATTTTTTCCAAATAGGGCCTCCAGCATTCCAGGATCCAGACAAGCAGCAACTAATTTAAAGAAACCAGCAGCCACAGATGGTGAATGTGACAAGAACAGGTAGGAGAGTGGAGGACAGTCTGCCAACTGTCCTGAATCTGATGGGGCAGTCCCGAATTTGGGTGACTGTCTCGCTTAGTCAGGATTTGGTCAGACAGCAAGGACAGTTGGGAGGTATGTCCCGCTTCACAGTGTACTGCTTGTGAAGGCAGAACTGCATGTATCTAATAGTAGTGCACACAGTTTTGCCTGTGTATTTGTCTAAAATGTATCTAAAATGATACTTAATGGTTCTTACATTGATTCCATTCCCTCTTTCTACCTTGCACTGGTCCCATTCTCAGATCACTTTGTTGAACATATGGCCAGCCCCCATTGCACTGACAATATCATTAATCCTGCCTCCTTTGCACTTAGTATATCACCAGCAAACATATGTAATAGCTTTCCCCTTTACTTATGCCATTGTCTGTCAACCCTCCCCAATCACTGGGCACATTTAGGGCTCATAAACATTTGTTGCAAAAGAAGTGTTTTCTTGCAGATGCTATTTCACCATTGTGATGATCACACCTGGACTGCCATTTATTATAAAGATTTTATATTAATGCATTTTTGAAACACACTGTACACATACTTATATATTATATATAGAGAGAGATTTAACTGGTAGTTTTCATCTCATGACGTCAGGGAAACAACAGTGCGGTGAGGTGCTCACATACTGCTCTGGCAGACTGCTCAAATACAATTCTGCCAACATGTTTCATTATAGTTAAACTTATTAAACAAAGTCAGGTATGTTTCTATGAAGGGAATTTCGGAAGGATGTGTTAGTAGGCAACTAAACAAGTTGGAGCACAGAGGTCTAAACCAAACTGGCAGTCCTCTTGGCAGCTGCTGACAGACCCTTACCCAGGACTTCAATGTCAGCCTGTTCCTGGAAATTCAGTCAATGAGATTGGATGTTGGACTGACAGTGTTTAGTTTAGCGCTTTTAAAAAACCACAATACGTTCATTTTGGGTGCCTTAATGAATCAGGCACAGAATGTCTATCTCAAATCTAAATCAGTTACACTCAGTGACCGCTTGTCAAGCTTAAATGGACAATACTATTGATCATTGTTTTTATTATTTTGTTCTTTCATCTCAAAATGTGACAGTTTTCACCAGTGTCCAAGATTCTACCATAAATAAAAAGCTGCAGGTGTTAGGATTTGAAGTCATGACATACAGTATAATACAATATAAATTGAAAGAAACATTGACTGTGGCTATGGGCAAAAAGACATTACCCTGGTTTGTAATCTCAGACTTTCTGATGAGATTGGTTACAACCGTTGCCACAGGGAGGATGTTGCAGTCTTGAAAAATTGTAGGTAATTTGGTATACCTGGCATTACAAATATAAACTGCTGAAAACGAATAATGCTGACACACGCTTACACTAATGCTAATTGATATCTATGATTGATATCTTTAATTAGCTTCTCAAGCCTCGGGGATTACTATTTAACGCTATAGGTTCATAGAAAAGAGGTGATGAAATTCAATATTGTACAACCAAAATGCTATCGCAACCCAAACAAGTTCCTATTGTAACTAATACTAGCCTTAAACCATTTGTATATTAAATAGCAAATTAAAAATGTATCAAATTAACATGAAATGAAGTGCAACAGTACGTTACACAATCACATATTCTCTTGGAGAAAGTCGATGAGTGATCTGCTTGACCATCATTGCTGAGCCTAATTTCACTCATTTGATTCTGTACTTTTCTGTATGATAATATGCATTAGTATATGTACAGCAAGGAAAACAGTTTGTAGGTTTGATGAAAGTTACTTACAGACATAAGTATTTGAAAAGCACTGTGGATGACCTCTAGGTACTGAAATTCAATGATACATCCAGTCACCGAGATGAACGAGTGATCTCCAAGGTTCCTGCTGGCTGGAACAGACACGACCCTTCTCACACAACCTGGTCCATGTTCTCTCCACCATGAACGATGGATGGAGATGTTAAATGTCATGAGGTCCGTCTCCTACAGAGAGAGCACAGGAAACAAATACATGTTAGAGGAAAATGCAGGATTTCAGAGGGTACTGGGCTTACACTTTATGTTTTAAATCTTCCCCTAATATAGACTACAGACTATATTGTAACATAAATATACAGTTTAGATGTAACTGCTGTGCTGGTGGTCACAATTGACACTACAGTGTTTGTTTTTAATTTCCTAACAAATTTTTAGGGGAATTCCAGGCTAAGCTAACTGAAAATGATTCTTTACAATGATGACAGTTTTAAGATTAAGTTAGGTCTAGATCTCCAGAAGTACTGTGATTATATTTATTCATTTATATAGCACCAATCATATTAAGCAACTCTGTACAGAGAATTTGTAATAATTCACGTCAGTCACAACCCAATTGGAGAAAACAATCTATATTCCCTAACCCGCATATATATGCTATTGTTGAGGTTTAATAATTGGATGACGGTGGTAATAAATAATTTATGTACACTAGAATCAGTTGCCATGCGATTAATACGCAACATAATTATTATCGTAGCAACATTTAAATATGTAAAAGACATTTTTTATCTTTTAATATAAAACATAAAATGGTGAAGAGGCTAATTAATGTTTCCAACATTTAAATTACATCAAGATTGGTATCATCCTGTTCTCAAATGCATGAGAACGTTTCCGTTACTTATGGAGCGTTCGCACTTTGCAAACACTAGTTATAAATAATATCATTTTTCATGCACCAAACAGCAAGTCCAGAGATGTTATGAATGGACCGTTACCCAGTTGCACAGGTAGCAGGGGCGGGCTGGCCCGGGGGGCAGCACCCCCCCGGGCCGCTCAGTCAGACCGCTATCAGGGCCGGGGGGTAGGCCGGCGGGCTGCCCCCCGGATGCAATATCCAACACTTTCCCCGGCGACCGCATCTGATGACAAGAGATGCGGCCGCGTCAGCACACAGGCGGCCACATCCCATGTCATGGGATGCGGCCGCCTGCGTGCCCCCTGGGCTTCTCTCTCCCAGCCCGCGCCTGACAGGTAGGCAGCTGGGTAACGGTTACTAGGGGTAGCAGAGGGAGGAAGAGGCAGGCCAGTTCTGAGCTAAGCAATCCCAGCAGATTTGCCAGATTGGATGAAGATACTGTGCAAGTCAGTTCAGAATTGGTAGAGTTGGGTGAGACTGCGTCCCCTAGCAACCAGGGGAATGTTCTTTCCAGCATAGAGGGAACCAAAGTTACTCAAGGACTCAAGCAGATTGTGGTGGTAGGGGATTCAATTATTAGGAAGGTAGATAAGGCAATCTGTTACTGGGACCATGCATGCCGAACAGTGTGTTGTCTCCCGGGGTGCTCGGGCTCGGCTTATTGCGGATCGGGTGGACAGATTGTTGGGAGGGGCTGGGAATGTCCCGACGGTTTTGGTGCATGTTTGTACCAATGACCGAGTTAGAGGAAGATGGGGTGTCCTAAAGAATGATTTCAGGGACATAAGTCACAAACTTAAGACAAGGACATCCTAGGCAGTATTTTCGGAAATACTGCCTGTGCCATACGTTAGTCCAGGGAGGCAGCGGGAGATTAAGGAGGTTAATGCGTGGCTAAAAGATTGGTGTAGGAAGGAGGGTTTTGGATTCTTAGAGCACTGGGCTGATTTCTCGGTCAGTTGCCATCTTTTTTGTCGAGATGGACTGCACCTGAATGAGGAGCGGACTGCTGTGCTAGGGGAGAGAGGAGGGTTTGAAGGTTGGATTTTGGATTTTAAACTAGGCTCCGGGGGGGGGGGGGGAAACAAGTATTTATGGGATAAACATTGAGAGTAGTAAGGAGGAATTAAACAAGAGTCAAGGGGGTGGAGAGGGGGAAAGGGAAGCATAGCCAATAAGAAGAGGCCCTTTTTATGTCAAAAAGAAATACCTAAGGGAGGCAATAGACTTAAGTGTAGGCTTGCAAATGCAAACCTGTTCATTTATCGATATTCACTAGCTGTGTATGCAGAACTAGTAGCAATGAATGAGCAGTATGATATTATAGGCATTACGGAGACCTGGTGGGATGATACACATGACTGGGAAGTCAACCTGGAAGGCTATTCTCTCTTCAGAAGGTATAGGGTAAATAAAAGGGGAGGAGACCTTAAATTAAGCCAGAGTTAAAAACAAGTATTCAGGAAGTTATTTACAAGAATATTGGTGATAATATAGAGGCACTGTGGGTGGAAATATCCAGTGGAGGAAAAAGTTCAGAGAAGTTGCTGATAGGGATGTGCTATAAACTGCCAGATATTAGTATGAGTGAGGAAGCCCAACTTCTACAGCAAATTGAAAAGGCCACACAACTAGGTCAAATTTTAATTATTTTAATTATCCGGACATTGATTGGAGTACTGAGACCTGCAGTACAGCTAGGGGAAATAGGTTTCTGAGCATGTTAAAAGACCATTACATGTCCCAAATAGTAGAGGAACCAACTAGAAACCGGACTATACTGGACCTAGTAATAACAAATAATGTAGACATAATATCAAATATTCAAGTAACACTTGGGAAATACTGATCATAATATGGTCTCATTTGAAATTAGTTTCCAGAAGAAACAGTATTAGGGCTCAACTAGGACTTTTTACTTTAGAAAGGCAAATTTTTAATATGCTAAAGGAGTCTATAAAGTGCATAGACTGGGCTAACCATTTTGAAGTAATACATTTGTAAGAAAAGTGGGCTGTCTTTAAAATGTTGTTGGAACCATACACATATAAGTTCATTCCTATGGGAAATAAATGTAAAAGAATTAAGTCTAAACCAATGTGGCTAAATAAAAAGGTAAGGGAAGAAATGCAAAGGAAGAATTGTGCGTTTAAATTGTTTAAGTCTGATGGGTCTGAGTCCTTCCATAGGTACAAGGAATGTAATAAAACATGCAAAAAGTAAATTAAATTGGCTAAATTAGAAAATGAAAAACAAGTTGCAAAAGAAAGTAAAACAACCCCAAAAAGTTTTTTTTAAGTATATAAATGGCAAAATGATTAAAAAAGATAATATAGGACCCCTAAGAAGTGAGATGGGGGAATTGATAAATGATACTAAGGAAAAAGCAGAGGTATTAAACACTTTCTTTTTTTCAGTATTTACTAGAGAGGAACAAATTGTAGGAATAATACATAAAAACAGAAATTAAACCGTACCATTAATCAATAGTTGGCTGACAAAGAAAGAAGTCCAAAGGCGACTGAAGAATATTAAGATAAATAAAGCTCCAGGTCCAGATGGCATATACCCAAGGTTCTTATGGAGCTAAATTCAGAAATAGTCCGCTATTCTTAATTTTCATAGATTCAATCTCATCAGGCTCAGTACCAAGGGATTGGCGAATAGCAGATATGGCGCCGTTGTTTAAAAAGGGAACGAGATCACAACCAGGGAATTATAGACCTGTAAGCCTAACATCAATAGTGGAGAAACTACTGGAAGGTATATTAAGGGATAGTATTCAGGATTACTTGGTGCGCAATCAGATTATTAGTGGGAATCAGCATGGATTTGTGAGGGATGGGTCATATCAAACTAATCTAATTAGTTTCTACGAGGAAGTTAATGGGAACTTAAACCAGGGCAGCACAGTAGATGTGGTTTGCTTAGATTTTGCAAAGGCCTTTGATACAGTGCCACACAAGAGGTTGGTTTATAAAATAAGGGAACTGGGTCTAGGAAACAACATTTGCACTTGGATCGAAAACTGGTTAGAGAATAGGGAACAGAGAGTTGTGATAAATGGAACATTTTCTAATTGGTCAAAAGTTTTAAGTGGAGTATCTCAAGGTTCCAACTGGGGCCACCCCTTTTTAATATATTTATTAATGACCTTTTTGCAGATGACACTAAACTCTGTAAGGTAATAAAATCAGAGCAAGGTGTAGCTTCTCTACAGAGGGACTTAAATAAACTTTAGTATTGGGCGGCCAAATGGAATATGAGGTTTAACATAGATAAATGTAAGGTTATGCATTTAGGGATCAAAAACAAGCACACAATCTATAAATTAAATGGAATTCATTTAGGGGAATCTATAATGGAAAAGGATTTTGGAGTACTTGTAGACAGTAGACTAAGCAATAGCGCTCAATGTCAAGCAGCAGATGTAAGGGCAAATAAAGTAATGGCATGCACAAAAAGGGGCATAGATGCAATGCAAGACAGTGTAATTTTGCCACTGTATAAATCATTGGTAAGACCTTGTCTTGAATACGGAGTACAGTTCTGGGCACCACTCTATAAAAAGATATTTTGGAACTAGAAAGGGTTCATAGAAGGGCGACAAAATTGATAAAGGGTATGGAGTTATTAAGTTATGAGGAAAGGTTAGCCAGTTTAGGCATGTTTAATTTAGAAAAGAGGCGTCTAAGAGGGGATATGATTACTATGTACAAATAGATTGAGTGTCAATACAGAGAACTTTCATAGGAACTTTTTACCCCAAGGACTATACACAGGACACGCAGTCACCCCACAATGTTAGAGGGGAGGAAGTTTCACAACCAGCAAAGGAAGGGCTTCTTTACAGTAAGGGCAGTTAAGATATAGAATTCACTACCATGGAAGGTTGTGATGGCAGATTCAATAGATATGTTTAAGAAAGGGTTAGACAAATTTTTAGCGAAAAAGTGTATCCAGGGATACGACCATTAATTAAAATAATGGATAGTAGTGGATATAGGGAAAAAATAGGTCTGCAATATTGGGTCTGGAGGGATTTTTCCCGATTGAAACAGATTGGCGGTTGCTTAATATGGATCAATTTCAAATGTAAGTGAGGGATTGCAGGAGATCCAAAATAGGTTGAACTTGATGGTCTAGTGTCTTTTTCAACCTCATCAACTATGTTACTATGTTACTATGTTATACAGATCTAGAGGCGGGAACCTAAGGGCACCTGGCCACTTCAACGACCAGAGGAATCATACGATGTCACATCGAGTTCTTGGGAGTTCATGACCGATTGACCTATGACCCTAATACTGTAATTGTGTATCTTTCACTGCTTTTTACAACTAAACAGTGTATAGATTGTTCACCTGTGGCTTTGGAAACCAGAGTGTTCCGATAGAAGCTTGTGTTGGTGCCAACATACAATGCTAACCACTGTGTCGTTGTTATATAGCTGTGTAGTATTTAATATAATGTATCATCAATACAGCAAACAATATGTTATAATGCTATAATTCACTATTTTACAATGCATATAATGTACAGCTAAACAACAGCTCAAAAAATTGGACATAGACTTATACAACCAGTGGTTTTACTACTAGCAAGAAACATGTCCTGAAATTTTGTACAGCTACAGCTGTATGAAATGATCCGATGTCCAGTCTGTTTTTAGATATGATTGTATTATAGGGAATTAGACCTCTTTAAAAGCTATATTAAATTACCAAAGAAATTAAAAAGACGCCAAAAAGAGATCACTCAATCCTAATATGAATTTAAATAAAACAATATGATAAATAATATAGAAAGTATTTTTAACCAATTCTCATATTTTTTTTCTATATGTTATTATTTTTTACTTTGTTATTTCTATCATTTAAATTTAAATCCAGTAAAAAAAAGTAAACAGAGTAAATGCATTATGCAGTGTTATTACTACATACCTCCCAACTGTCCTGACTTAGGTGGGACAGTCCTGATTTGAGGGCTCTGTCCCATCTCCCAATTGGGACTGCTTTGCCCTGATTATTGGAAAAGTTAGGAGGTATTCTGTTCTCTGCTGCACTGCATGGCAATGAAGGGGTTTGGATGGGAGGAGAGAACGAGATATCCTAGCACTTCAAAAGTGCTGGGTACGTGCCCAGAGTGTGGTTACGCCCCCATTGGTACATGGCCACGCCTCCATCTTGCCATGGTCACACACCTGCCTACCCAAATGTAGAGAGGTATGTTTTTATTATCTACATATTTCATAACATTTTTGCACAGTGTTGTACAAAGAATTTTTCAGGCACTATTTTTGCCCAGTTCATCTTATCATTAAGTTTTTTTTTGTGCCTGGAACACAGGAAGACAAAGAGTGGTTATTAATTTTCCTTTCTGTTTCACAAATATCTATAGTGTTGAGGTACTAAGTGGTGTTGACAAACTAAACTAGCTATAGTGACGTGGGAAACAATGATATGTGAAAAAATAATTGTAAAGTCTGATCCATTCTTCAAATATAGAGGCATATTTAGTGTAGGATTAAAAGCACAAAGGACTCCAAAAACAGATGTTTTGCCCTTTACGTGAAGAGGTCATTGCACTGCTATTGTCGGCAGTAACCCACGCTGGCGATAAGATTTGCTGGGTTTCCCCAAAGACAAGCTTTCCCGTGCCAGGTCATATATACACATATTCCCTCAGGCTGTCCCAGAGAAATGGTGAGCTAACCCTTACCGCTCCGGACCCATATCGCCAATGCAGCTGAGTATCGCTCAGGTGCCGCAACGGGATTTTAAGGATAAATTGCAGCAATAACAGGTTTTTTATCACTGCAAAAAGCACAGATAAAAAACACTGTCATTGCCACATGTTCTAACACAGGCCTCATAATCTAGCAGTATCGTATTTTTCTCATTAGAGTGGAATTAATATTTTCACCCCTCTTACCTGGTCTCTAACATCTGATTTAACAAAATAACATCACTACTCTTCTGTGTGCTGATAAAAACATATGTTTGCCGCAAATCAATAGCTGCATACTTCAAAATCAATCTGGTGTAGTAGCAAGAGCTTGCTCCACTTTAACTTCTTGGAAACCTTTGTATAGGATTGTAAGATGCCATCAAGAAATCTATTACCACATGAATTTATCATTTACAGGAATGTATCTCAAGGAAATGTGCACAAAAGTGAATGCAAAATTGAAGCAAACAATCTCACAAGGTGGTATTACTAAATATATAACTAGCATTGAAATGGTATTTACTGTAACTTTCTGCTCTCTGTTCACACATTATGGATGAATGTCATTGATATGCGGTGCTATATATTTAGAAACAACTGTCCAGCAGCAAAAATTACCGTGAAGTTATATTTACATGTTGACAGATGTGTAACTATTTTTATGTGGTAGTTTTACAGAACCTGCGAACTGTAATAAAAACCAACACGTATTATTATGGTTTTTTGTTTATATAGCGCCAATCATATTACGCAGCGCTGTACAGAGAAAATGTTGTAATTCTCTGCTCCATACTGTTAAACTTTCCAGTAATACCTCATATTCTAGAAATTCTCTGTTTAGTCACGGAGAAAAATTGTTACCCCACTATGTGGACCGCCACTCCACGCTCATTTGTAATTTAGCATTTCGAAAAAACTTAAAGGGTTGATTCTACTGTGGGATGTGTTGGAGTATTTAAGGCCACCAGTAAAATGTGCAAATTTTGATGCAAAATGCAGAATGAGGTTAACATTTCCACACATCATTTATTTATATAGCGCCACTGATTCCGCAGTGCTGTACAGAGAACTCAAATCAGTTCCTGCCCCATTGGAGCTTACAGTCCAAATTCCCTAACACACACACACACACACACACACACACACACACACACACAGAGACTAGGGTCAATTTTGATAGCAGCCAATTAACCTACTAGTATGTTTTTTTGGATTGTGGGAGGAAACAGGAGCACCCGGTGGAAACACACGCAAATACAGAGAGAACATACAAACTCCACACAGATAAGGGCATGGTCGGGAATTGAACTCCTGACCTCAGTGATGTGAGGCAGAAGTGCTAACCACTTAGCCACCATGCTGCTCATTAAATTTTGTAAATTTGTGTGAACACATGAGTATTACCTAATTCTATAAATCTTCACTAAACCCCAAAAACTGCTTACACATACTGTATGAATAATTGTCTTTTATACAGAGGTTTAAAGTCTTCAACTTACAGGGTGGGCAGACAATTTTGTGAGCTGAATCAATATTTAGCCTATCAAACACTAGAATCTAGTGACATCATTAAGGCATGAGGCACACAATATATCTAAACGTTTGAAGAGTTTGTAACCCTCCAAACGTATTGACATCACAGGGGCACGAGACACACAATACCTAAACCTTTGAAATAGAGATGTGCACCCCGTGTTTTGGTTTTAGATTTGGTATTGGTTCTAAAATGTCTTCGTGTTTGGGCTTTATTACAAGTTTTGCCCCAAAAGCATGAAAAGTTTTGGATCTGGATTTACGTATCAATTGTGAAAAATAGGAAAAAATATGTGATTTTTAGGCTGTTTTTGCTCCCCCATTACTATTTAGAGAATTAACATTCATTTATAGTCATTTACAGTCTATTTTCTTCTTCTTATCTCTTCACAACGGTGCAAATTTTCACAAATTTTGTCCAGAAGTCTGCAACGAGCTGGATGGCTAAAATTAGTGACAGAGTAACCACAAAAATACATTGCAGTTTACTAAAATATACAAACACCATTTCTGCTTTCATTTTTTTTAAATTTAATTCCATATCTCACATTATAAGTCGACGATTCGGTCCAACATTTGGACCTTTGCAAGACAACCACATAGAACAACAGAAAATATAGATATTAAAAAACACATGTTTTGCAAATGTTGTGATATGGTCATTGTCTAGCTGCATACTCTAAGGCATTATGTCAGATGATATTTTTTTTCATATGCCTTTCACGCTTTCCATGTGGATTTTTATCAATTTTGTTAATTTTGTACTCAGATATTTTTTATCTTTAAATAAAGAATTTATAAAAACAAACCAACAAAAAAAAAACTGACCTCTTGTGCAATCCCAAATTGTCTTCAGCTGCTGCTCATGATTCATCAAAAGGTGATAATCTGCAATATCATTGCAAAATATATGAAGCAACAGCTCCCTTGTATTCTCCATGAGGCACGCCAAACAATAAATATATATATATATATATATATATATATATATATATATATATATATATATATATATATATATATATATATATATTGTAACAAAAATCGCACCCTTCTCTTGGCACTTTTGTCACCTTCTGTTGCAAGAATACACAGTAGACATAAGCAAAACGAAACTTCTTCTATAAATCAAATATATTTATTGTTTTCATCACAATAAATTGTACAACTTCCGTCAGGATCACACCAGCAAGCAACTACCTTTGCCTGCACCTCCTGGTGACCCTAAACACTAACTAGACACAGTACAGCTCCCTACTGACTGGCCAACTGGTTCAGCGTCAGTCACCCTAACAATAGCACAACTCAGGATTAAATACACATGTCTCCTCCCACAGGCTTGGATGACTGACAGGTGACACTCCCACCCTGTCTTTAAAGGATGGCTCCTCAGGTGTTCTGTAACGCCTAATCAGCACAGCCACCCATATCAGCTCTGTGGATATAAACACGTTAAAGCATGCAAGTAAATTACTTTTTTACATTTACTTTACCACATGTCTCTGACCTGTACATTACTGAACTTAAGCACAGTGCTACACCTGTTTATAACTTGGTCTGCAGCCTTTTACCTGCAGACAGTTAGCACCATAGCTAATTCCACTATTAGAGGCCTGTGGAAAACCACTCCCATTGCCACAATATATATATATATATATATATATATATATATATATATATATATATATATATATATATATATATATAACATACACATACATTAACCAGAGGTACAGAAACAGGTTTTCAACAACCAAACACAGTGATTCCTAGGTTTGTCACAGGGACACCAGCCTAGCAGGTGTGTATTCCCCGTGAGTACCTCGGACATGTACCAAGGCACCTCCACTATCAAATGCACACTTCGGCGGTATGCATTCCTCCTCGGAACCCATAAACTGGAAGTGCAATGATGTACTTCCTGTATAACAAGCGTTTTGGTTTGTTTTCAAATCTGATTTTTGCGAGAAGAATTAAGTCATATTTTGTATCTACTCAGAACCACAAATCTCGAATCGGTCAGATTTCTACAAATTCGAACCGCTCATCTCTAATTTGCATATCTTACAATCTTCCAGAACTATTGACATCACTGAGGCATAAGGCACACAATACATAAACATTTGAACTATTTATAATCCTCCTGACCTATTGGCATTACTGAGGCATGAGGCACACAATACATAAACATTTCAAGGGTTTATAATCCTCCAGCACTTGACATATGGGTGTGCATTAATAAGACACATGCTTAAAGACAGGGATCATCATCATCATCATTTATTTATATAGCGTCACTAATTCCGCAGCGCTGTACAGAGAACTCACTCACATCAGTCCCTGCCCCATTGGAGCTTACAGTCTAAATTCCCTAACACACACACACACACACACACACACACACACACACACACAGACTAGGGACAATTTTTGATAGGAGCCAATTAAACTACTAGTATGTTTTTGGATTGTGGGAGGAAACTGAAGCGCCTGGAGGAACCCCACGCAAACACGGGGAGTACATGCAAACTCCACACAGATAAGTCCATGGTCGGGAATCCAACTCATGACGATGCTTCCAAACATTTGTGGGCCCCATAGCAAAGTTTTGTAAAGGTCCCCATGTATCACTCTATAGTGTAAAGCTCATATATACACAAGGGACTGACTGCAAAGGTGGGCCCTCCTCATCTATGGGCCACATAGCCTCTGCACCCCTGAACCTATGGTAGTTACAACCTTGCTTAAAAACAGAGTTGATAGTTTAATATCTACAGCAAATTAGTAGGAGTCACACATATGATTTTGGCACTACAAGGCTAGAGAGATCATACTCTTATATTTACAAAGTTATTCCTGTTCTCGTTTCAAGTGCAGTATACAAATCCAGCAGGAAAATCCTTGGTTTAAAATTAAGACATAATGTAAATTCAGTGAGTGTTTGCATTTTGGTAAGAATAATTGTAAAAAGTTATATTATGCATTACAAAATATAGTAGTATGTAAAATGTGCAGCTGGACAAGCTTGTAAAGTCATCCATACTAGCCACCAAACTGGGCTCTACATCATATTTACCTACTTTATAGACAGCCCATCCAGGTGATCCTGGAGGTAAAGAGCAAGGGGTACGTGTGAGGGTGTGATGAGACAACTTGTATCATCACTGGTCTGCTCCCCACTGTGCACAGTGGTAGTCATATAACGGTGCTGATAACACCAACAGTGACTACCACAGACAAAAATACACAAAACTGTCTTACCCGACACCTAGTAAATGCTGACTGACCTTAAGAATGACAAAAGAAGTTCCTGACAGTGTGGATAAATCACGAGCAGCAGTAATAACTGCAGCTGCTTTATCAGTATTTTTAAAGCGGCGATGCTGCTTCTCATTACAGCTAAGTGTTACACTTAGGTTTAGCGTTAGGAATAGGGCTAGGGTTAAGAATAGGGTTAGGGTTAGGATTAGGGACCCGGCATTGGCGCTTTAAAAATACTGATATACCGGTCGCCATTTTAAATTACGTCAAAACAGGTTACTGTTATTACTGCTGCTTGTGATTTATTACCACACTGTCGGGGACTTCTTTTGCCATTCTTAAGGTCAGTCAGCATATCCTCCCATTCCCGGACACAGGACTTTCTTCGGGCTGCACCCACTTTGTGGAATTCCCTCCCTTGCACAATAAGACTTTCCTCTAGTCTTCAAACCTTCAACAGTTCTCTGAAAACCCACCTCTTCAGACAAGCTTATAATATTCCTCAACCACCATCTTAATCTACCTAGGTTACCCTATTACCACCCTCTACACAGCTAACACGAGACAACAACCCTCTGACTAACATTGTTGTGTGACTGATCACTCAGGAAAGGAAAGAGATACAGTTGACGATAAACATCAGCTGCAAGAGTAGTATGTGAGGCACTCCTGTCCAATAAAGAAATGTAAAAACAATTTTACTAATTATTTCCTTTAAAAATGGATAAATGACCAGGTACCATTGAGGTCGGCGAATTAAAAAATATAGTATGGTGATAAAGATAGAAATAAAAGAGATAATAACAGACCCATAGGAAAAGCCGGTCACAAACAAATTTTTATTAAATTTGATATTGTGAAATGAAGTTGAAATGATTGTGTATAACAATTCAATAAATATTAGTCTTATATTATAATCAATTGGTTTTGAATTACCATATAACAAGACCAATATTAGCTCATCATATTGTGTCTCTAGTGTACTAATTCTGAGGTATGTATCATAATAAAGTTGGTACTTTATAACATGTGCAGCAACTATTGTAAGTATCAATTGGGCTGAAGAAAGATTTACATTAACCCCATAGGGTACCACACAGATAAGGCCATGGTCGGGAATTGAACTCATGACCCCTGTGCTGTGAGGCAGAAGTACTAACCACTAAGCCACTGTGCTGCCCAATTTGCATCATTTGGCTCTATCCAATACCTAAGGTTTTCCTAAATCTATTTTATAGAGCCAGATTATCTCATCACTTGATATAACCCATATATCGTATCACTCTATAACTATATTTGCTATTTTAAGTTGTACTCCATGTCTTCATTGTTCTCTTGCTGTCTTGGAATATGACTGTGTGTCTGGGTTATTTGTCATTCTTGTCATTCTCTTTATGTACCTGCTGTGCTTGCGTGGGAAAGCAGCTTGAGCTCTCCTAATAGTTATATGTGCAAGTACTATTGTCATCAGTTACTGTAGACACTGACAAACAGAAGATTCTGTCATGACATTAAAGGGTATACACTGAATTTTAATCTATTTCTAAGCATAAAGCGTATTGCTTTATATGTCGGCAGAATGTATTTGCACTAACCTGTTTATAGGAAGTATATATCTCATTTACATGAAAGGTTTATTTTTAGTTTATCGCTCTATAAATATTGATTAAAATACATGGACTTACGTAAGTCTGCATAAAGAACCTAATTTTCCTGTATACTTTTATTGACTTATAGTGTAATAGCTGGTATATTTCTTCAAACAAAGTAGTTTAGATATCATAATATAAAGTGACCGTTCAGCCACCTCCACCTAAAATATTGCTAGAGTGCAACATTTACCTAACAAAAAAACTAAACTCGTATCTAATCTCTTGCATCTTACCTACTGTTTTGCTGACTGCCTTGCTGATTGATTATTGCCTGACCTTCCGCCTGTTCCTAGATATCTCTGTTTGCTGCCCGTCTTGATGACCCTTGGCTTGTTTCTGGATCATCCCTGCTTGCTGCCAGCCCTTCTATGGTTATCCCTGCTTGCTCCCTGCCCTAGTCCATTTGCACTGTTACTGGTTTGCCTTCTGTATACTGCCTGGTGTACTCTAATCCCTGTTTCTATACCACTTTTACTACCTAGTACCGAAGATAAACTACTCTGAGTTTAAGTCCTGGGATTATCTGAGTACCTGTGAGAACTTGGTACTCTACAGGAAAGGCGACTTGCTATAGGTGAAGACCTTTCTCGTGTCTTGTTCTAAAAGTTTTTCTAGGTGTCCGTGGAAGTCGTTACAGAAATAGGCCATTTCGCGGAGCTGTGGTGCTGAAAGGTATAATCATTACATTCTGTGGAATTGCATTCTACACTGTACAGTATTTCTAAACTGCATTTCACAGAATTCTATGGGGTCAATTCAAATAAGCACAAAGGGGTGAAAGCACACTGTACCGGCAATTACAGTACAGAAACCTCTGCTTATTTATGTCTATGAGCTGCAAGCCAATATGACCAAAAATTTTAACCCTGAACATTCTGTGGATGAACACAACGCTCGTATGTTACTTCATTGGTAATTGACTTAGTCTATAGAGCTGAGATGACAATTGTGTCAATTTCTTCTGCTCTGTGGTGTATTTAAGATATAATAAGACATAAGGGAGAAGTGTGTGCAGAGTAAAAATTATACAGGAATTCTGGGCATAACAAAAATGATTGGGGTAATTCTATGTGGACCACTTAAGGCCAAATTCTGCCAGAAAAATGTGAGTTTTGAAAATGTTGTTTGTTTCTAGTACAGCTGTAACACACAGCAAATGTAGCATATGTTTAGTTATAGGTTGTCTGTTTAGATATGCGCACTAATCTGTAGTCTACTGTATCTGTCTGTTTTTTCATGTAGCATACAAATACTTGATAGCTTATTTGTACACTGAAATTTAAAGTTGATCTAGTACATGCCTTACCCCAAATATAAATCTGCCATCACATTTTAAATATACCAACCCCTCCAATGCAACATGGTTTTGCCAAGGTACAAAGTTACTCATTTTTATTTTGGATTTACTTTCCTTATGAATAAGGCCCTAAGAGCACAACACAGCCACAACTATGCCTTTGTTTTCCAATAAAAACTTAGTTTATTGTTTGTAACTTTACACTTCATCTTCTATAAACTGTATTTCAATTATAGTTTTCCTTTTAGTTAAAGCTATGCCAGATTATTTCTTGAAGTTACTGCAAGATTAATGAGATGTTTGATAATTCAGTTAATATTTTTTTTTTATAAAAAAATCAATCTCATACTTCCAACCCCAATGTGCACAATAGCAAGTATTCTTGCTTTGAGAAGATACAAGCTACCACACATGTCTGAACTGTGTTGGCAGGAAGCTGGTACCTGGTTAGATAGCATGTAATCAGGTGTCATTCTTCATACATCTTTCTAATTCATTACACTATTTAAATTAAATCTTTGTGTGGGTAAAAATTCCTGTGATGCTGATCTCATCAATTTTTCAGAGTACAGTATAGGAGTATTAACATAATTGTCACTCAATTAAAAACTTGTGTCATCCCAAAAAGTGAACCAATTGCCAGCGCACAGTCTCCCTGCAAAAGCCACAACCAGCACCAGGCTATGGCAGGCTGGGTGGATCCCACTAAAACAGGGAAACCTAGAGCATGGGGTCCCCCTGTCATAGTGGGACACAGCTCTAGCTTGTTCAGCATGGGACTGAAATACCTAAGGCAATCAGGGCCACATAAAAAAGATGAGGGCCCACCTAGAAAATATAGCCACTGTGCCCATTGCACTGGCGCTCCTCCCAACACCTCTGGCTGGTGTGCACTTTAGTAATAATTTTAAAGTAAAAAAAATATGTGGCACTACTGGTCGAAACTTATTTTGAGGGTGACTGTGGCTGAATCACTCATAAATAACTTATTGTATAAATATATTTAAAATACTAGCACAGTGCGCCAATTTATATCATTGCAAATGTACTAATTTTGATACTGTGTCATATTTGTGTATTAGAAACGTACTGATATTTGATGCAGTGGCCTTGGCGGAGGAAATGGTTTGTGTAAGATAGAAGGAAAGGAAATCCTATTTTAATTTAATTAATTAATTTCATCTCAGAAGTGACAAACACTTGCTTTGGCCTGAATGGCCGGCAGGAGGTTGCTACCTGTTAGCATGTCTTGTTAGAGAGACAGGAAACCTCCTAACAATGTAGACACAAATTTGAGGATATCAGGTTCCTTTGAAAGGTAAATTGTGTTAGATGCAAGATTAGATTGTGAAAGTCAAATAATTGGATGAAGTAAACTAAATGAACATTGTTTTACCGTGCGATTAGTACGCCACGTATTATGACGCAAACGCACAGATTAATAACACAAGAATTTACATTCGCACTTACACTTGTAAATAATATACATTTATTAAGGTCCAAATCCACATTTATTTATTAGTAAAATTTATTAGAGATTATTTAAACATAGATAAAACTATAGTAAAGATATTAATAGTTCAGGTCCTCTAAACGGTAAAGAGTTTGGTCTCATATAAAAGCTTATTTCACCAGCATTAACCCGGTTTCAACAGAGTTGCAATCGCATCTAGTTGTTGCAAGTTATGAGCAATATGAGATTTAATACTCAAAAGTACTTCGCTTGTGGGTCAATTTGAACTGGTTATTCGGAGGGAAGACAGGTAGACAACAGTTGGAGTGAACAGCCCCTCCTTTGTTAGAAGATCAAATGAACTGACCTATGGCCAGCAGACAACTGGACTAATGAAGACCTCTCTAAGTCTTATCTCTGTACATAGTGACATCATCAGTGCTTTTTTTGTAAACTGAAACTGCATATAAGTAAGCTTCTCTGGGCCATTGTTCTCTCTATCCTCCTGACTACAGACTGAAGCTGAACAATGGACCTGGGCCCAGGACACACTTGCGAAACTGTAACATATTCAGTTTTTATACTTTTCTGTTTATTATAATATCTTTTATGCATCATAATAGCTAGCTGTGAATCCTGCTATATTTTGCAATTAAATATCTTTGTGCGTTGGAACCACAATAATCGCATTGTATAATATTTACTGGTAAGCGAACTTAACAAGATTATATCTTGATGTTAAATTATCTAATGTGATATCACATGTTTCGGTGCCTGATCGGATCAGGGGGCTGGGCTACCCCCTGACAACATGTGTATAAAATAAGCTCTTTCTTACCGGGTTGGGTACTAAATTTTGATGATGACAACAGTGACACTACTTAACCCGACATCCTGATCATGAAACTGTTATTCTTGACATCTTCGTATTCCCAACTGTTGGAAAAGCTTAATTGCAAGTATTTCCACCCATCCACAGTGCGCAACACAGAATGATGTCAGTTGTAAGTGGGACACTATTATTAGTGGTGTTAAGGGGCCAATGCAAGTATGCGCCAGGACAATGCTTTTTAGCAATCCTTCTACACCAATCCCTTTCCAATTCATGAACACTCTGTGACCTCTTGCAGGTCTCTTTAAGCAATCAAAAATGATCATGGGCCTGATTCATTAAGGATCTTAAATTGAGAAACTTCTTATTTCAGTCTCCTGGACAAAACCATGTTACAATGCAAGGGGTGAAAATTAGTATTCTGTTTTGCACATAAGTTAAATACTGACTGTTTTTTCATGTAGCACACAAATACTTGATAGCTTATTTGTACACTGAAATTTAAAGTTGATATTTGTGTGCTACATGAAAAAACAGTCAGTTTTTAACTTATGTGCAAAACAGAATACTAATTTGCACCCCTTGCATTGTAACATGGTTTTATCCAGGAGACTGAAATAAGAAGTTTCTCAAATTAAGATCCTTAATTAATCAAGCCCAATGAGTGGAACTCCACCCTGCAAGGTTATCCCGGGTTCCTCACAATAGGTAAGGCGGAATAAAAAGGAATAGTTTTAGGAGATGGAAGTGGGAGTGAATGGAGAACACCACCAAGTGGGTTTTCTCCCTGCTGGGTTGGTGCCCAGGTGTCTGGTGTAGTTCAGGGAAGAACAATGGTCACTTAATCCCATTAATGAAGAGGTTTGTTTTGGATAATGAACAGAGTCTCCTTGTTTTAGCCTTTCCATGAATTTGTGACATGGAAGGGGTTTTAACTGATGTCAGTTTCTTGTCCCCAAGATCCAAACAAACAGAGAGAACATCTTGTGCCAACTCCTTGGAAGCATGTAGAACCCACCTGGCTTCAATTAAGAATAATGGCTGTTAATATTAATCCTTTTTGATCTCCACTAAAGATGGATCAAAGCTCTAGATTTATCCTCCTGATAGATTGTCTGGCAGAGTAACAAGTCCTTAGCATTAAGTGTATACCAACAGGGTAACAGGAGTCCAGTGAATGATGGGTCCCTACACGCAGTGTTTTGATGTGCATAGGTGTAAAATCCACTTCCCTCATGTAACCTTATACAGTCTCTAAAGGGTCTGCAAAGGTTATCTTGCTAAGTTTCTTTCTCCTTACTCTACTGTATAGCTGATTCAAATAAAAATATACCTCATGGTTATTGGGTACCTTCCAATCTGATACGGTCATACACAAATTCAGGCACATTTACTTACTTGGTTGTTTAACCTCATTGGGCAAGTTGTGAAATATCATATAATCCTGGGTGGAGGTTTCAACTTAATTCTTGACCCCGAACTAGACAAATCACATCTCATGACTCTTCGGGATACTCAGGACACCTATAGGGAATCTAAACACTTTACAATTCTGCTTGCTGTTCAGAATCATAATGATACCTGGAGACCACGGAAATAACTCCATTTTACTAGAAGGATCATCCTGGAATATACCTTCTTATTGATCTTATAAAATCTACACCTCTTCACCTCCGGGATCTCATGACTCCTTGCTTTTAATTATTTGCTAATTCAGTAGGTCAGAGATACTACCACTGAGAACTTTAAATATAACAGGCAACATAGCACCTAGAATTAGAGGTTTCTAATTGGTGCAGCTTTCGCTCTCCAAAAGAAATCAGCTCAGGAAATCTCTAAACTGTAAAAACAAACTACTACTTGACTTACTACTTGCACAACACAAATATCATACCTCCACACCTCAGCGCAAATAAATGTTTTAATGGTCAACATAATACTAATATTACCCTCAGCAAAGTCCAAAAGCACTTCTACGATAAAGCAGATAAATTTGATAAAATCTTATCAAATAAACTACATCACAAGTTATTGCAACACCTAATAGAGATATAAAACTACAACCAAGCTCAGTTACTTATCACAAATCCAATATAGTAGATGAATTTTGTAGATTTTACAAATTATTTTACAACCTTCTGAACTCTCCCACGTAAGGTGGAAGAGTTCAGAGTTAGTGATCTAGAAACCTATTGGTCACCTGACAATTTCCCTAAAGTTCAGCCATCCTCAATGATGATATCACATGAACCTCTAGGCAATCAAATCTCTTAAGTCAGTGTGACTGGATCACTCATAAATAACTTATGGTATAAATTTATTTAAGGGAAATAGCACAGGGCGCTGATTTATATAAACTGCCAATGCACTTATTTTTAATATTGTATATATTCTGAGATAGGAAATCGTTATTTCTGAGACCAGGGTAGAAACTGTTTTTTCTTGTTCTCAGCTTATTGAAGGATATGCCTTATTTCTGATGCATATATCTGATACAATAGGCCTTTGTGGATGGAGGTCTTGTGTGTATTGGGATGAATTTAGTATGGATGTGTCATTGTTTAGGATTTGTAAGATTGCTAGTGGAAACCTCCAATTAGGCATATGTGCAAGGGAGTCTGATATCAGTGCTAACAAAGTTTTGTGATAAAGTGTCATGCCTGCTCTGGCCAAAGGCCCAGCAGGGGGTCGTTACTGTGTGGCCTATTGTCCAGAGTGAATTTCATAGATAAGCGCACATTTTGTTAGCTTTGCAATGCATATAAATCCATGTTTGTGTAAATAGAGTATATCCTGATGCTAAAAATAGCATGTGTCGGAAATGTATAAATGCACTGACTTGTACATTGAAATGTGTTCTTCTGATATCAACTGACCTGATCACCGGGACCTTTACCCAGTGAGAGCAAATAAACATCTTGCTTCAAAGACCTGCTTGGAAACATCTTCAATATTGCTGTATTCCTGTGACCTGCAGATTAGACCCTAAATCTAATCCATTCTCCGGCTGTCTCTGAGGTTTGGACCCAAGCGTTTCCAGTACCACCACTCTGCCTGCTACCCAGCAGCCCTGGTCAATGTGATAGGCATGGGGGGGGTCCATTAACAGCAACCCAGATCCACAGTAAGAGGTCCGGAGTTACCAGCTCCGGTACACCAGCAACGAGGTACACTAGCAGCGTCAGTGACCCAGAAGGAATGTGGTTCTGAGTGCCATAGAAGAAGCTCAGTGGTGGCAGCATTGTATGCCCCTCCTATTGCGGTAAGAGGGCGCATATGGGATAATGAAAGGGAACGGTGGAAAAGTAAGCCCAGCCGGTTCCCAGCAACAACAGACAGGTTGGCATAGGCGGTCCATCCTGTCACAGTCAGCTTCAGTACCTGGCCCAAATGGTCTCATCTATTAATATTACAAAAAAGTTGTTAACATATTAGCCCCCAGGCTGAAAAACCATTTAAAGCCATCCTAGAGAGGGTAACCTGTGACTCTGAAACAAAGGCTAATATTGTCGTCATCCCTAATCCAGGAAGTGATCCAACTCTATGCAGTAAATATAGGCCAATGTCGTTATTCAAAGTTGATCCTAACATTTTGGCCACCAGTCCTGGCATTGGACAGCGCGAGGCACACTATTGTTCTCACTCACAACATTCATAAACAGAAATGCCTTTTGCTGGCCCTCGACACTGAAAAGCGTTGTTTCACACCATTTCCTCTATGGTATTCTTCTGATAATTTTTAACAGCTGCAGTTACCTTGTAGTAGACCCTCAACAACAATATCAGCTAGTGGTGGTACTACTTCTGCACCATTTGTGATATTTAGCTATATTGCAAGGGTTAAAAATCAAGAGATTTTATATGTTGCTTTTCAAAATAGTTCAACTTCCCATAAGGTCAGTTCTAAAATTAGGAAAAGAACAGATAAGGGAAGTTGATGCCAACCATGGAATCATAACTTACTGTGTAATGTTATATCTATGTTAATTGGATGAATTAATTGATTAATAATTGTATAATTGGTCATTAATATGTCACTATGCGAAAAGCATCTATAAAATAATGCCTGGGCACCGCTCCAAATTCAGTAGAATGTGTCAAATTCACACAAATTGTGCAACATTTTCAGAATTAGCTTTAGCAAAGCAGAACACAAAATCTCTCATTACGTCAACATTTTATTTGTTATTACAGGTCCCCAAATGTCTCTCCCAAACTCGTGGAAAGAATTAGTCCTTTACGCCTCGCTTTCTGGCTACAAAGACAAAACAGAAAAAAAACTAGATTTCCACATTCCAAGGGATGTTAAATCATCTTTAGAACAAAGCTACACCTTCAAATGGCAAACAAATAAGCTGAAATACTTTATATAACAAAACACTTTTTCCTCAGTTCTTAAAACTCCAAGAAGAATAATCTATTCCATCCAGAAACTTCTCCCAATATCTGCAGCTCAGGCGTTTTGAATCTCTCTCTTTATGTCATGCATCCTCCAAAGGCCTAATCACCACAATTTACTCTGCGCTTCTGGTCCTTCTGTGAAAAACATTCACAATGTCAAGTTCTTGCGTAAATGTTGGACAGGAAGGAATGTACCGAGGTCAGAGATAACACTGCCAGCATTTCATATGTTTTAAAATAAAGAAAAAAGGTTATAGACTCTTGTATCGCCTCCACTATGTGTCTGAGAGACTGCACAAACTATATTATTCTAATCCGGGCAGATATTGGAGAGGATGTTCCCAACAATGCTCCTTTCAACACATAAGGTGGAAATGTCCAAAAGGCACACACTTCTACAGAGGTCTAAGGGATCTGACCTTCACTGTGGTACCACCACCAAAACAAGCTAATTAGGCACATAATCATCACAGTCACCTGCCAACTTCCCGCAGATTGAAAATCCACTACAGCTCCCTCAAACCATTGCTCAATATGTTATGGAATATCTACCCGTGACCAGATGAGATTACTTTGCAACCCTGTATGTAAGGGGAATGGAGGGATGTTCTACCTCTACAGTTTATCTGGGTTTCCTTCTAACCGTCAGTAACCAGCTGTTACTGACCACTCCTACTGGTGTGATTAGCTGTCAGTGAAAGGGAATCCTAGGTACTTCTTGTTTTGATCAAAAATCAATAAAGATTATTTGAATCTCTATCGATGTGGGGAAAATATTTGCCAGAGCAGTGCCGCTTTATTGATATCTATGGCCTATTCATTTCTATAGCGCATTAATATCAACAGAGTTTCTACATAAAGTGCAGAACTACACTGATATGAATGGACTAGATAAATGAAACAAATCACATCGCTAGCTTAACTTGATGCTTAAACTGCTAGTGACTATTAACATAATGCATTCCCATACACATGATTGGACTGCATTGACATTCCTTGAACACGCTGGAAAGAAACAAGCACATCCAACATAACACAACGCAATGCAACCACACATAGATGCCAGTGTCAATGCAAAAGGGCATGGCTGCATTGACTATAATGGGTTCTATTTTAACATGCAGTCACATACTTAGCACTTGCATTAAATGCAGACACAGCCAGTGGGTAACTGGCCTTAGTGTGAGCAATCAGTTTGGTTTTGGTGTGATAAAAATAGAGATAAATATATATCGTTTGGCCAGGTGAATAGCCAGTCTTTTATGACGTTCCTTAGTGAACTCATGCAACCACACAGTGCGAAACACACATCTTCAAATCTCCTAACATGTTTTATCATAACATTTTTAATTATTTCTCATACAAATTCTCCAATATTTCTTGTTACTTGTGATGTTTCAGTGTTTTTCCACAGGCTGACACTTCTATCTTGCTTATAGACAGATTGTACATAGTTTAGCTAGAACACAGTTTTTTTTAAATTTGAACTTATCTTGTTTCATTTTCTACCTCCATATTTCAGATTTATTGATTCCAGTAGCTTTTGAAAGCTAAAAACTAGCAATGATGATTTACAGTGTAAAGTTAAAATGGAACAATACATCAAATGAAAGGCAATCAAGTTACTACAAGAAAGGGGTAATGTAGGTTTCAGTATTCACATTGCACATTACTTGACTGCTGAGAGCAAAAAGGTGAATAACATGAAAATATAATAAAAGTTTTCCCTACAAACCATATAAATGCAACAAAATAAATAAGTACTTTTTGTCTCACACACAAGTAGCATTCACAGCCTTAAAAGACTGTTATTATTATTATTGTTGTCCACAGCATAATAGTTTTGTAGCTCAATTTATATGTGTTCATTCAAGTGTTATATGGTATATTACAGCCTGTTTTAAAAGAGGTGAATGATTTCACTTATTTGTGGGTTTTTTGGTGTACTGTAATAAAGATAATAGGTCATTTAGTCTAATGTCTGTCTGTTTGAAGTAACTGCTTGTAGCTACATTAGTGCAGAAGATAGTTGACAGTCTAATATGTGGAGATTATTTTGAGGTTTAAATATAGTGTGAGTGGACCCCAGTTAGGAAAGATATACTGCAGTGTGGGGTTTAGCAGTATGGCCAATGGTAAATGTATTGCCAGCAGTGGATGTACTGTAATATGTGGGGTTTAGTGATGTGGGCAATAGTAAAATTATTGCCAGTGGTGGACATACTGTAATATGTAGGGTTTAGCGATTGGCCAATATTGTTGTCCCCCAAAAAGTCACTATCAGGACTAGGCTATGACAGGCTGGGCTTGTGATGCTACAATATGGAAACCAGCAGCAATGGGTCCCCTGTTATATTGTCAACCAGCCATAACTCTTTCAGAATGGGGCTGAAATCCCTGTGGGAAATGGGCCTGCAAAAAAAAAAATGCAATTCTCCTCCACTTGAGAAAACATGTCAGTGCTGAAAGCACTAAGACTCTCCCTACACTCCTGGGGTGGTGGATGTGGCGTAATAGTTAATTGGTCTACATTTATCTTTTGCTGGTTGAACTATGGTCCCAGCAAGTCCTAAACTACTTGCAGATCTACAAGAGCATGCATAGCCTGGGCTGCCAGAACATATCGGCGCTTGTAGAACTGCTCCATGATTTTCATGCCACCAAAATTGCATTACCGGCCAAGGCTAGGTGCTCCAGTGCTGATACCACTTTTGGTAGACAGTGGGGCACGCTTAGGAAATAAAAAAGTATTTGTTTTAAACACTTACAAGGTCTGTGCATATATCATCAGCAGCATGTATCTTGCATTAGGGGTGGAGCACCCGCTATAGATATGCCTTCTGACAAACCGTCTCAACATTTGCATAGCTAACAAGTACGTGAACACGCCTTTACTGTACTTTCTCTATTCTTCTCTGTCCCTTCCCTCCCTCATTCCACCTCTCAAAGCATACAGGTTACTAAGTGTGAGATGCACCTGAATCTACATAGGGACTTGCTCTAACGTATTTTTTGGGCATTCGCAGTACTTAAATACATATTTTGCGCAATCTCTATATGAACCGCAAAGTTGTCCCTTCCTAACTCTTAAAATAAATGCAATATATTAACATTAAACTCACCTTCTTCAAAAACATGCTTGAGATTCATTTTAGAAGTCAACTCTTTTGTAGCAAGAAACCTTTGTAGCAAGATGTGGTATTCGGTCAGATCCTCAAATGCGGATTTGGTGCTTTCATAATTTATAGCTTACTTAGTTGCACTGAATAACAAATAAACTTTTTCATATTTTGTGCAATTTGTGTTTATGATTTATTTTTCAACATTTATGTCTGTATACTGGAATCTATACAAGAATGTCACTAATTCTCTGTAACAATTATTATAAATGTTGCCAGTGCTGAAGAATATCAAGTAAAACAGATTGTTTTAGATGCTTTTGCTCCTTGTCAAATTTATTTTAGGTTGCAATTCTATCTTTCAAAATGTAGATACAGTGACATGCAAAAGCACATTCAACCCCTTGTTATGCAAATAAAACTAGAAAATATGAATAAAAATGCATTGACAAGACAGGAATAGTAAAAATAAAACATATCAAAGTTCCTTTAAAAAGGCCTTCTCCCCCTAGGGAAATTATATTTGCAAATGTATTCTTGGAGCTTTTGAAACAGATACAATTTTCATCATATGGTAGCAGAAAAATCAAGTGAGCTATTGATATGCAAATTCAGTTTAAAAAATAGATATTATTGGAAATGAAAGGAGCAGCGAGTTTGTAATGCGGTGAAAGGCCTGATTAAGAAATGCAATGATGACAGAAGCAGACAAGTTAATAGCCTCAGCCTAGACACCAAAGTAATGCTCATTTTGTCTACTCATTCTCATGCAACAATGGTGTATACAATGTTCATCTCAGGCCTGACAACTGGTCCAATTACTCCATTTTACAAATAAAGTATATATGAGATCAGTTAAGTCCTGATGTTGCATTGGTAATTAGCGTGCTTCTTTTTATGATGTTGATATGGGTTTTGTGCACAGTACATAATTAAGTCCCATGTCCTAGAGAGCATTGAATTGTCTGTCTACTTAGATGTTTTTGAGCAATCATTGAATCTTGCTTGTTAACGAGCCTCATTTTGCACCATTGTATGTGCTTTTCTACATAGTCCATAATTAGTTCCAAGACCCATAATAATGAAATTATCTTTTTACACTCATTAGTGCCTGAGTCATTAAGGAGAGCAAAGCAAAAAAAGAGGAGTAACTTTGCACCTTGGGAAAACCATGTTGCATTGGAGGGGGAGGTAAATTTAAAATGTACGAACAGATTTATAGTTGGGGTAGGGCATGTCCTAGATCAACTTTAAATTTCAGTGCAAAAATAAAGCTGTCAAGTGTTTGTGTGCTACATGAAAAAGCAGCCAGTATTTAACTTATGTACAAAATAATAAACTAATATGCACCCCTTGAATTGTAACATGGTCAGTCCAGGATCAAATGTACTCCTTTTTTTGCCCTGCTATCCTTAATGATTCAGGCCCATTGTGTTTTGTATTGTGTGCTTTCAAAATAAGCATGATGCAAAGGTAAAGAAAAGATAGTTAACCATCTTTCTCTCATCCAGTTTTTTATACATATTTTCTTCGTTAAACAAGAAAAAAATGTGCTCAGCTTACTTTATTATTTTGCAGGATTAATAGACAGGTGGAAGCAGAGCTACCTAAGAGACAGTAGGTCCTTCCCTTATCTCATCTATCTTTCCCATTATTAGTGCCCCTATTTAAAAATAGTTTTGCATTTACACGTTACACATAGATATTTTGGGTGGGGTGTTAATTAATGCTGCCGATAACACCAATAACGAGTTCATAGACAAAATATGCCCGAACATGACTTCAGCGACATTAAAATAATCCAGACTTACCCCTTTAATGACAAGAGAAGTATCCGACTGTGTTGTCAAAGATCCCGATCAGAAGTAATAGCGGCACTGTGTTTTTATGTCATTGAAAATGGTGACCGCCATATGAGAAGTATTTAAAGAGGCAATTCCGGCTGACAATCCCTAACCTTAACCCGATGCCTCACCCTAATCCTAACCTGGGGCCTGATTTATTAAGGATCTTAACTGAAGAAACTTCTTATTTCAGTCACCTGGACAAAACCATGTTACAATGCAAGGGGTGCAAATTAGTATTCTGTTTTGCACATAAGTTAAAAACTGACTTTTTTTTTCATGTAGCACACAAATATCAACTTTAAATGTCAGTGTACAAATAAGCTATCAAGTATTTGTGTGCTTCATGAAAAAAAAGTCAGTTTTTAACTTATGTGCAAAACAGAATACTAATTTGCACCCCTTGCATTGTAACATGGTTTTGTCCAGGAGACTGAAATAAGAAGTTTCTTAAGTTAAGATCCTTAATGAATCAGGCCCCTGAACCCTAACCCGATGCCTAATCCTAACCTGATCCCTAATCCTAACCTGATACCTCACCCTAACCCTAACCTGATGCTTAACCCTAACCCTAACAATAACATTTACCTTACATGACAGGCAGTATTGCCACTTTAAAATCTTCTCGCCATTTTCAATGACGTAAAAGCACTGTGCCGTTATTACGTATAAACGGGATCTTTGACAACACAGTCGGATACTTCTCTTGTCATTCAAGAGATAAGTCTGGATTTTTTAAATGTCGCTGAAGTCACGTTCGGGCATATTTTGTCTATGAACTCAATGTCGGTGTTATCAGCACCATTAATATCATTACCACCGGATATTTTGTCAACTTACTATACAGTTAGGATGGACACGCTGACTACTGATAGTGACAACTGCAGAAGAAAATAGCGTTTTGCAGTGTCAGTGCATTGTAAAAAAAAAACATACCAGTTGAGATGAAAATGTATTGCATGGGTATTTGTACACTTCGATAGCTAACAGCATAACGAGTAAAGACAAAATATGTTTTTAACAGAGTTACACCACTAAATAAAAGGAGGGTTTTGGTGTAGATATGGGAAATTCCTTTAATGGAAAATACCTACTAAAACCTATTTAAAAAAGCTATTGGATGACAATAGATTGAGAGTCACTATAGGACAAAGTAAGTAGGCTGTATTATAAACAAATAGGCAATCAGGCTACTATGTACCAAATTTATACAGCACAGAAGGAAAGATGAAAATTAGAATAGTCAGAGGTCAGTCCACAGTATACTTGCCGACTCAACCGGAATGTCTTGTATACTCCCAAAATAGCAGGCAATGTCTCATACTGCCAGGAAAGTCTCACAATCTCCCTGATTGTGGCCCAAGCAGAAGAGGGTGGCAGATCTGCCCCCTGTGGCACAATGACACAATGGGCCTGAGTCGTTAAGGAAAGTAATGCAAAAAAAAAGAGTAACTTTGCCTCTTGGCAAAACCATGTTGCATTGGAGGGTAAGATAAGTTAAAAAGATGATGGCAGACTTATAGTTGGGGTAGGGCATGTGCTAGATCAACTTTAAATTTCAGTGTACAAATAAAGCTATGAAGTATTTGTGTGCTACATGAAAAAACAGCCAGTATTTAATTTATATGCAAAATAACAAAAACTCATTTACACCCGTTGCATTGCAACATGGTTTTGTCCAGGAGAAAACTTACTAATTTTTAGTAATTAATTTTTAGGAATGAATCAGTTCCAATGTGTTTAATCACTCTGCGATCCTTAAACAGATTGCCTCAGTATGTCACCTTCAATCATTGGCCGCGGATTTTATGATCCACCCCTCATCACTCCCTTCCCCTATGTGGGGCCTCCTCCCTCCCCCTGTGTGTGGCTGTCTCCTATAGGTGAGAGACCCGGTGTCACATGGGATGCGCATCACATGACAGGCGCTGTTCCATGTGTGCATGGCAGCAAGTCTTACACAGCGCAAATAGCAAAAGGTAGGTGTAAGGAGGATGGGGGGGGTATGTTAATATAATGTGTGAGAGAAGGGAGGTGGGGTCTTAGTATAATGTGTGAGGGAAGTGAGTGGGGGGGGTCTTAATATACTGTGGAAGGCAGGTTATTGATTTAATGGTGGGACAATTATTTAATGGGTGCTATTTTATTTGTGGGTTGATGGTGGATCAATTTAATTTATTGGTAGGACTATTTAATTTAATAGGGGCCTATCAATTTTAGATGGGGTGATTGGACCTTTAATTTAATGCTGGGGTGGTTTGGGAGCTATTAATTGAATGTGGGGATGTTTGGGGAAAATGAGGTCTATTTATTAAATGGAAATATAAATTATTTAATGGAATGGTTGCGGGAAATCTCTTTTACGCTTCATAAATATATGTATATTTATTATATGGGTTTGAGGTAGGCTATTAATTTAATGGTGGACTGTAGGTCGGAGCTAATTATTTAACGGTGGGTGCTATTAATGTATTTGTGGGGTGATGGTGGGGCTATATAATTTTATAGTGGGTCCATTTATTTAAGGTGAAGTGACGGGACCTTTAATTTAATGATGGGGTGGTTTATGGCCATTTATTGAATATGGGATGAGTTTGGGCTATTTATTAAAATTGAACATGAATTATTTAATGCTGGGGTTGGTTGTGGGAAATTATTATATTTATTAAACGTAACTGCTATATAATTTATTGCTGAGGCTGTTTGGAGGGATGGAAATAGATTCATTTTTAAATGGGAATACTATTAATTTAATGTTGTGGCTGGAGGGAGGCCTAATTACAAAACATGGGTGCCATTGATTTAACACTGGGGTTGGTTGGAGTTTTCTCAATTTTATTTACCCATTTTTTTCCAAATAGACGATGCAGCATTCCAGAATCCAGACAAGCAGCAACTGATCTAAAAATACCAGCATCCATAGGTGGTGAAAGTGACAAGAACAGGTAGGAGAGAGCAGGACAGGCTGTTAACTGTCCTGGATCCGGTAGGGCAGTCCCGAATTTGGGTGACTGTCTGACTTAGACAGGATTTAGTCATATATATATATATATATATATATATATATATATATATATATATATATACATATATATATATATATATATATATCTCACAGTTGTAAAGATAATGACAATGGCACGTAACTCAATATTGATTAATTGTTCATATGGTCCAAGATTTATCGTTTATAATAATAAAGTATCGCTGGGGTAAGCAACACTAACATAGCCTCTTTTTATATTGATAAATATATATTGCACCGAAAAATACCCTTTAAGGATGGCCCATTACTTATAGGTCAGTGCTGTGTGCTTGCCCACTAGGCTAAAGTCTGCCAGCCAGACATTGCAGACAGCAGAGTTTGAGTTGAAATTGGTACAGAAGAAGAGTTGAGTCGCAGGAGTGGTTAAGTAAAAGACTCAGAAAATTTAAAGTGGGACATAACGAGAGGGAAGAGACAGGCAAGGGGTGTAATGGGGAGTAGAATTAGTGAATGTGGAAACATGGCTGCCAAGAGGAATTCAGGGCCCCCGGTACCACAACTTGATGGAGCTTCCCCTTATAGTTGAGCATGTAAAAAAAAATTGTAGTGGGTGTGTTCATACAATTGGGAGTGTGGCTAGCAGATGAAAAGCACTAGACCACCCTCCTACAGAAAAAACCCTGCATTGTTGTGTACACCATTGGCACAAGGGTGAAGTGCCCGCTCTCCTGATTTTCAGGACATCTAGCACCATAGTGTAGTATATAAAGAATGCAGTGTCCACAAGAGTTCACAATCTTGGCCTGCTTCTTACATTGGGCAGAACAGTCACCAAAAATTGGGACTATCCCACTAGAATCACAACATTTCACAGACTGTCCTGCTCTCTCCTACCTGTTCTTGTCACTTTCACCACCTGTGGCTGCAGGTTTCCTTAGTTGCGGCTTGTCTGGATCCTGGAATGTTGGGGGTCCTATTAAGTATTCCCACTTAATAAATAAACCTATTTCCCTCTCTCCAAACAGCCAGAGCAATAAATTAATAGTATTTACATTTCATAAATTTACCTATTTCCCGCAACCATCACTGCCATTAAATAATTCATAGTCACAATAAAGAGACCTCATTCTCCCCAAACTCACCCCAACATTCAAAAGCCCCCAAACCACTGTATCTTAAATTAATAGTCCCCACTATTAACCTGCTCCACCATCACCCCACAAACAAAATTGCACCCATTAATTAGCCACCACCTACCTCACACTTCATTGCCAAAAGCCCCCTGTGCCATGACACATACACATTACATTTCATTACACTGTGCCATGCTGCCCCCTCCCCTTCATCACACTGTGCCATGCTGCCCCCCCTTCATCACTGTGCCACCCTGCCCCCCCTCTCCATCACTGTGCCATGCTGCTCCCCCCCTCATCACACTGTGCCATCTTGCCCCCTCTCCTTCATCACTATGCCATGCTGCTCCCTCCTCTCCTTCATTACACTGTGCTATCCTGCCCCCCCTCTCCTTCATCACTCAGCGCCTTTCTGTTTTCTTCCCCTTTGCCTCCATTCCTTTACTTATTATTATTATTATTATTATTTTTTATTTATAGGGCGCCACAAAGTATCCGTAGCGCCGTACAAGGACAAACAATGGCACAGTACAAGGTGAAACAGCACAGTACAAGTAACAGTAAGCACTATAACTCTGGGGGCTCAGGCACAGCATGAAAGAGAGGGAGGGAGGGGAAAAGTGAGTATAGGCAGGTAACTATGGCCCAAGAGGGTGGGCACGGATGACAGGTTGAGAGTCACTGAGGGGAGCGGAGAGAAGCGAGAGGAGACAGAGGGCAGAGGGACTGAGAGGAGGTGAGCTGAGTAGCTGGAGAGCGCAGTTAAAAGTGATGGAAACAGAAGGTAGGAGAGCCCTGCTCAAAGGAGCGAACAATCTAAAGGGAGGGGAAGACAGACAGACACATGGATGAGACGGAGAGACGGGAGAAACGGAGACGGAGTCGAGGAAGGGCGAGAAGGGAAGAAGGGATGAGAAAGAGAGGTAGCCGACCGGTGGGAGTTTAGGCATGAGACTGGAAGGCTTTCCAGCTTTCCACCAAGGCTTTCCACCTTTGTATGGGCTTCTTTCATCTCTTCTCTCTTCTGTCTTGTTGCTGGGTTCTCTTTGTGCCGCTCCTCACTGAATGTCGGGTGTGACGTGATGTCGTCACGCCCGATATTCAGTGAAAACTGAGCAGAGAGGAAGGAAGAGGAACTCCGGCGCCACAAACACGTGAGTATTTTTTTTGTCATGAGGGTGGAGCTTAGTGCAATCATTTCATTAACCCCCACCCCCGCAATGTAATGCCATGAATTTCAGCATTTCATTGCATGAGCGGGACCAAAATGACTCCCCCTCTGAGTTCCTGGATACCAAATAGAAAGGTTGGCAAGTATGACATATAATATTCTGTGAGTGGACTGATTTCCCAGGAATAGTAAAAATATTTTTGTGTTCTTTGGGCAAACCTGATTAGTTAGCAGATCACTGAAATTCACCCGAAATTCAGAATCATCAAAATCAGTTTGCCAATCTTTGGCGAGCAGGCCCGGGCGGTTGTTATGGATAGCTGATTCCACTAGCCCACGCAATGCATTACTATTAGATCCATTCTGACATGGAACTAATAGGAACTGCTACTGGGGCTTACTAAGAGATTAAGTTAAGATCAGATTTATTAGTAAAATAAAAAGGGGTGACACTGATTTACCGGAGTCTCACATTACTTATGTAGGTCTCCCCTGGTAAACAAAAAAAAGAACAAATTTAAAATATGAAACTTAAAAAAAAATCAAAGATAAAAACATCTCTGTTTATCTCCCTAGGACATATTTAAAAGTACACATATGAGTAATCCTTGTTCCCCGTGAACTAGAATATTATAATTATTAGGATAACTTTCAGGGATTCATCTGAATAAGTAAATATAACTATGGAAAAAATGTGGAGAGGTATATTTCTTGTAATATTTATCTGCTTTTCTCTACCTAATGGAGGTAAAATAAAAATATATCTATTTAACTATGTTACCAAAAGCCTTTATATCCCTAAAAAAACTATATACAATTTGCTTGAATAGAAAGAGAAATGTCAAAAATAACATCACAATAAAGATTGGCCTGGTGTTAGAAGTGTAAACCACCTCGGGCCTTGAAAGGGTTAACAAATGAGATCCTTGTCTAGAACATACCTATACTGTAACAAAGATAAATTTATTAACACACTTACTAAAATCCCAATGGTTTTAAAACTGCCTCAACACCAGAAAAAAAACAATAAATAATCATTTACATCTAAGCCATCAGCACTTTGTATTTTAGGATGAGATTTACAACTTTTACGCATAGGAAATGCCTGCATATGCACTCACAATCTGCAGTAAAGAATAAAATTACAATTTATGATTCAACAAGAGACTAACACAAAAGCCACTGGTAATAGTATTTTATACAACTGAGGGACTTAAAGAATTTTTTTTGTTAGCAAGGATCATTAAAATAAATAAAATTCCAATAGCGAGATTCTAATGTCCAAAATATATGCACTTTCAAATCAATTCTCCATCCATGTTCATTCTCTCGTGTAACCAAGCGCATCTGAACTCACATCATCTCAGTCCACAACCAGCCTCCTTGCCCCTAATCCCTATTCAAAAGAGTCTCTCAACTGTCCTACTCTTTCTCATATGCTGCATGCTTGGCTCTAATTCCTCTGTTCAACATGTCTCTTTTCACTGGCAAATCCCCATTCTCTTCAAATGATGTATTCCAGCTCAGATGTCCAGTAGCTTGGTGGAATACGTCCACGATCTAAGTCCTCTGCCTTGTACTTCACCTCCTCTCTAACAAACACCTCTCCCTTCCGACTACAAAACTTTTCCTATGCCCATGCCCAGGGGCCAGTTCTGGAGAACATATAGAGGATCTTTCAAACTTCTACGACTGATCTTGACTTTGTGTACCAGGAGACTACACTGGTTATTGATTTTTGACCACCCGATTGTAGATAATACAAACCTATATTGATTATTTTGAGTACTGTTTTGTGTTTGTCCAGCGAAATGTTTTGTTTGATGTACCAATAATAATATTTAAAAAATATACAGAAACTGGAAAAGAGTGTGCCGACTCAAAAAATTCATCTAAACCATCAACTAAAACATAAACAATGAAACTCAAAGCGATGCAAGTGCTTTGAGCGGTATTAGCAGATATCCATCTAGCTATGATGTTGAGAGGCAAGCAGGGTAAGAAGGGGCAGGCAGAGTTTACTTACATTTCCATTAGGATCAAAAACCAGATGTTGAAATTATGATGCTAGTAGGTCAGTATATAGTTTGCAATTTTCTCCCCAGCTGTTATCCCCAAAGCTGACATTCTACCCCATTTCCCCACATACAGTACTTCTGCATCAACAATAAAGTTTAAAAAATATCCACGCCGTTTCGATTTTTCACATTTTAATTTGTTATATTACAGAATAAAATTTGTGTTTTTTTTTTTTTACCACTGAGCAAGATAAAATATTCTGTAATGTCAATAAAAAAGTACAGTGTGAGGGTGGTACTGATGATATCAGGCTAGTTTGCAATTACCAGCAACCAACATCATCCCCTGTATGATGACATCCCCTGTATGACAGTTCTTCAGATGTGCAAAGCATTTTGCTTGGAGCAAAATCTGCTCCCACGTTAATTGATCCCACACAGCCAGCTTGGAAATTGTTACATATACTTTGTTAGGAGGAAAATGTTTAGTTGGGTTTGTGCAGCATTATAAGCAAAACATGCTCACATCCTTCAAGTAGATTCTGGTCTCAGACTTGTATGTATGTATGTGCTATTAATGAATAATGGCCTGTAGCCAATACCATCAAGAGCAATCCATGGCCAAATAAAAGGGATCCTCAGAGGAACTAAACCATCATAAATGTGGTTCTAAATTGTCACCAAATATAAATTAAAATGAGGCAGACTCTAATAATCCAAGATATATATCTCAATTTCCATAATATTTAAATTCAATATTTAAATTCAGGAATAGGAGCTTCAGCCAAAAGCAATTCAGGTGCTTGTAGAGGCCTTTGGATTACCCCAGCAACTACAAGTGGAGATGTTTGGTAAGAGGTGTAGACACACAAATTCTTGTACAAGAGTGAGTGGTACGCGATGAGATCCTGCTCATCTTTGGACAACACTATGTCCTAGATGTAACAACCTGGACGGCAAGTACATACATGGCATCGTGCATTGGCCCTTTCAAGGAGAAGAGAATTGCCTCGCTATGATATGCTGGTTGTGATGGTAAATGTGGAGGAGGAACATTGGCATTCCTAGACGAAGGGCCAGGTTTACCATGGGCAATGCGTTTGTACGTCAGCAGTTATTGAGACAGAGCCTGTTACAGTGTGTTCCGCATAAGCAAAATGTTGCATGTTGTACGCAAAACTGTACCAATTAGGGTGAAGTCCCGGAGGAATAAAAATAATTTGGGGAATTCTACGTAAAACAATTCAGGGCAGATATCCCACAATTGCTCATCTCTACCCAACATACAGCTGATCTGCTACTGCCAGGGTTATTGATTCATCAGGGCTCTATTTCATCATCATGAGCAGCATTTTATACAGCTAATGAGCTAGGTAAGAAGAACAAGATATTATCAAATAATCAAATGTATGATTTGTATCACATTACATTTCATTCATAAACGAAAGAAAAAGAAACAAAAGAAGATATTGAAGCGCTGAACGGGAATAGAAATAAAAATAGTGGTATGCTTCATGATTGGGCATGGTAGGGAATTCCATAAGCGTGGAACAGCACGGGAGAAGTCTTGTAGTAGGCGTAAGTGACAGGTGGTTGCCAGAGACGAGACAAGGTGCAGATCAGAGGAAGATCTAAGAGGGCGGGAGGGAGAGTATTTTGATATGATATTTGAGATATATGAAGAGGTAGTGTTGTTGAGGGCTTTGCAGGTAAAGGAGAGTAATCTGAATTGGATTCTGTCTTGTTAAATGTAACTGACTCTATCTTTGCTGGTTGGCTTCTGGGACCCTGCATAATCTCTCTATTTACAAATAAGTTCTATTTTTATACATTATATACAATATTCATATATCAGCTTCCATGCAGTCTATGACCTCTGATTTATTTCTGCTGTTACAAATAAAAATAAAGCAATCATGGTATGCTCAGTGATACAAAACTTCCATGAGAAAGATTTCATAAAAAACAATAGAGTTTCATCACACAAGTAATAAAAGACAAACAACAGCATAAACATGTAATCATATTGTACAGAGATCAACATCAGGCAAGCATGTGGGATGTGCAATACTACTATTATAAATACAATAGTATTTATAATGTGTAAGTCATCATGGACTTGTTATCTACCTGTCCAAATTTTATAGAAATGCTCTGTTGTTTATAATTTAAAAAATAAAAAAAAACAGAGCCAACAAGACGTAAGTGAGGGGATTTACTAGCTTTTAAATTATTATTTTGGTTTTATTTGTTTAGCAAAAATTGTATAAATGGAAAGTCAAATGAACACAACAAACAATATTTTTAACCCTTTAAAACATTTTTGGCACCTGTTTAAAATGTTTTTATTATATATATATATATATATATATATATATATATATATATATATATATATATATATATATAAAAACTGTAGAGTGCTGTTGAGAATGAATGCAAAGTTCTCCAGATTACATCCTGCATAGTTTCATTGGTCTCACACAACTCTCTTTTTTAACTAGCAGCAATGACACAGATAACTATTAGGGGCACCACGGTGGCTAAAGCTAGGTACACACTACAGAAATTTCCACCAACTTTTTATGCCGAGCGATTTTACATGCGATCGATGGTCTAATCGCTTGGTCCATGGACTGCATACACACTAGCCTTGTTTAGGACGATAAAGGGAAGAGTGGACGTCCCTTTAGCGAATTTTTACAGCCATGTTGTCGTGAGCAATGATTGCAATTTCGTTGTGGATCGGTTGGAAGTTTATACACACTACACAATGGAAACGAGATTTGAACGAAAATATTAAACAATACGACCAACCAAATGAGGCGACAATCGTCCATTTGGGCAGACTTTCGACCATCGTGTCACTACACACTGTCACGGGCACTAGGAGTCTTTACCCAGGGATCACCAGGTGATAAGCTTACCAGAGCAGTATAGGTGGTAATATGGTACTCTGGTAGCGGGGTGATCACGGAACAGGAGACAGCAGATGATAGAGATGCTCGGGAAAGTCTATGACTAGCAGCACTGGTAATATATATGTAGTAATACACGAGGAACTGAATGGACAAAGGACACGTGAGGGTAGTCAGTGGTCTGCGGTAGCAAGTTGTACCACTGCTATAGTGAGGAGGAATGTCCAACAGAAACGAGGAGGTGATGAGAGTCAGCGGTCTGCGTTTAGCAAGTTGTACCGCTGTCTGGGTGAAGGAATGGGATCCAGGTGAAGGTATCCGGGAAGTCAGTGGTCTGCGTTGGCAAGTTGTACCACTGCTATGTGAGAGGACACTGGAACAGGTGACACTGGAAACAGGAATCAGTGGTCTGCCTCTAGCAAGTTGTACCACTGAATATATATGTGAGGAGGAGCACGGGGAGAGACTGCAATACAGAGGATACACGGGCACCTTGAACTTGATCCACAATGACATGCACAATATAGTAATGACGAACAGCACTGCAATAATATAAAGTCACAGAAACTATCCAGGCAAAAGATAACACAGTCAATGATGGCAAAAGTCTCAGCGGATAGTAAGCTCCAGAGGAGAACAACTCAGTCCAGCAAGATATGCAATACACCAGCACAGTCAATGAGAAGTATGCATACCGTGGTACAGGAGCAGGCTGTCAGACAGGAGTGCAGATATACCTGAACGGCTGGAGGCCGGCAGGATGCGAAGTCCCTGGAGGGTGAAGCGGTAATCGAGTAGGTGCAGCGCACAGGTAGGTAGACCAGCAGGGGAACAAATACTCAGGAAGCAGTAGTATGTAGAACTGGACTCCTGGAGGACCCTGAAGAGTAGCGATGGTCTAGACGAGATGAAAGCAGTGAGGCGCAGATCCGATGCAGACTGGCGGGTAGAGACCAGCAGGAACACTGAGAAGCACGGAGAGCGGATCAGCTGCTGCAGACACGAGTAGAACTGAGGAGTAGCAGCCAGCAGGACTCTGCAGGTACACGGAGGTAGCGGATAGCAACCAGCAGGTGCAGCCACGATGAAACACGGGAGAGCAGAGCTGAGCTGGAACTGTTGAGCACGGAGAGCAGCGGATAGGAATCAGTTGTAGCAGTCTCGAGGAAACACGGGAGAGTTGAGATGAGCTGAAGACTGTAGCGCACGGAGGCAGCAGATAGGAATCAGCCAAACAGTCACGATGAAACACAGGAGGGTTGAAGTGGTCTGAGGACTGTAGTGCACGGAGGCAGCGGATAGGAATCAGCTAACAGTCACGATGAAACACAGCAGAGTTGAAGTGGTCTGAAGACTGTAGTGCACGGAGGCAGCGGATAGGAATCAGCTAACAGTCACGATGAAACACAGCAGAGTTGAAGTGGTCTGAAGACTGTAGTGCACGGAGGCAGCGGATAGGAATCAGCTAACAGTCACGATGAAACACAGGAGAGTTGAAGTGGTCTGAAGACTGTAGTGCACGGAGGCAGCGGATAGGAATCAGCTAACAGTCACGATGAAACACAGCAGAGTTGAAGTGGTCTGAAGACTGTAGTGCACGGAGGCAGTGGATAGGAATCAGCTAACAGTCACGATGAAACACAGGAGAGTTGAAGTGGTCTGGAAACCACAGGAGTAGAAGTGGTCTGGAAACCACAAGAATCAGCAGCGCTGAATACACGAGGAAACACGGGAACACCTTCAGAGGCTCATGGGGAATGAGACTCCAAGATCAGGCCACGAGGTATGGACAGCAGGTGCTTTAAATAGGGAGTGTTGCCTGATCAGCCAATTAGGTTAAAGGAACAGGTACTGAAGGTTTGAAAGGGCTACGCATGCGCAGACCCTCAGGATGGTGGACGGCCACGGTTCCTAAATACACGGGAAGAAGCACTCACAGGCTGGTGAGTGACACACACACACTGACCCGACTTTTGAACGAGCGGTCGTATGTCGACTGATCGTCCAATAATCGGCTCAAAAACCATGTAGTGTGTACCTAGCATTAGTGGTTAGCACCTCTGCCTCACAGTGCTGGAGTCATGAGTTCAATTCCCGACCATGGCCTTATCTGTGTGGAGTTTGTATGTTCTCCCTGTGTTTGCGTGGGTTTCCTCCGGGTGCTCCGGTTTCCTCCCACACTCCAAAAACATACTAGTAGGTTAATTGGCTGCTATCAAAATTGACCCTAGTCTGTCTCTGTGTGTGTGTGTGTGTGTGTGTGTGTGTATGTTAGGGAATTTAGACTGTAAGCTCCAATGGGGCAGGGACTGATGTGAATGCGTTCTCAGTACAGCGCTGCGGAATCAGTGGCGCTATATAAATAAATGGTGATGGTGACGATGATGAGCGGTCAGAAAGGTTCAAGACTCACATTCTGTAACTTCCTACAAGTACTCCTGGATGCCCTATTGTTTCCTATCACAGGAACACTTTGTTGTGCCTAAGTCTCTCAAACTCAACATTTAGGACAGAACTCCATAGAAATGCAATGCTCATAACATTTTATTTATTTTATGTTAACATTCTATTCCAAAAGAAACCTACCGGTATATCTATTTTGATATATATTAAATCGACAGAACACAGGAGCGTTCCAATTATGCAGACTTGCTATTTATAGTTTATAGCACTAAGAAGGTTTTGCAGCACGCCGAATCGCTTTAATTAGATTTTTCTACATTACAATATTTCAAAATCCCAATGTTATCCAATATGCAATGTACTGTACTTTAGAGAAAAGGAAGCAACCAATGATGGCGTCCAACTGACAGCTGATGATAAAGTACTGTATGAACATGATATAATTCTAGAAGTACAGTAAAAGCCATTGCATTGAAACAAAAGGCAATGGAGCTACTATTATTCAACTATGTCAGTATATGATCCGTTTTCTCAAATGATGTTGGTTAAATAAGTAATTTAATTGAAACCACTTTGGAATTGTTCTTATTAATTTTAAAGCTCAATGACAAAAGTTTATTTAATTTTGTGCCACAATTTTAATTACCTTACTAAGGCGAACAGTGATGTGTAGAGCTCTATTATTTTGTAAGTTTTGCCAATGTTAATTATATGCCATGTGCTTATCTTTTCTTACGCTACAATTCATTACTGCTGTAGTTTACACTTAATCATTTTCTTTTTAATACTTTGTTCTGCTATTGAAAGTTCTTTGATGAGGTATGGCACAATTAAAGTCACCCAAATGCGCATTAATACAGCAACAAATTACAGTGCGTGAATGCCTAAAAAAATCCAGTTGTCAATCAGCCAAACAAACTAAACCATCACTCGGTCTATGAATCAAATAACTGCATCAGTCCACCATGTCTCTCAGTCATTGGATTAAGTTAAATGATATTCTATCCATTCTACAATTAATAAGTGAAAGTTATTATTTGATTGACATTAGCTTTAAATAAAGAAATTATTCCTGAACATGAGCTGTATAATTAAATTAATCTTGTTCTGTTGATTACTTAATGTAGTCTTTATGCAATACGAATAAGGTGCATCAGCTCTTTTTATCATCAACATGAATTCTAATTGCTAAATCTGAAGCTATCATTGACTTCACAGAAAAGACTTCTGGGAGTACGCATTCACATGACAGCTTTTAGAGTCAATGCGGAACCCATGGAAGTTTATTATTCCTGACTAGGGGTAATTTTTTTGCATATTGATTCTGAGTAATAAAACTGTTCTTGACCATTTTTATTATTTCAATTAAGCTTAGAAAGGGTACTACACTGTTTTTAATAACTCTTTCATATCTTGAAATTTTAAAGTATTATGTAATGAAAATATATATTTAAATCCATCCTAATGAGTATCCAGTATGATTCAGAGACCCACAGAAAGAGGTAATGGACTTTGCTGTGAGATACCCACTGAACCCAGACTCGCCTCTCTAGGCAGCTGATGTGACCTTGACAAGGTGATAATGGGTTCAGGAGAGACAACATAATTAGGGAAAGAACCAGGAGTGAGGATAGACAGCCAGTATAGAATTCAGTTTACTAGCAAGCAAGCATAATCACTAAATAAGTCAATGGTGATAATGAGATCAGAAGTAACAGGTAGCTGGTTTCTCAGAAAATGGGACTATAATGGTATAGGCCAACACAACTGTTCCCTGGGTTTCCTTACATACCAATCCACAGTGGGAATTTAGACATAGTGAAAAATGTTAGTGAATGGAAATTGATAGTTTTTCAATCAAAATAGAAGAAGTGGCAGTATGGCCCACTTCGTTTACATGATAAATGAGGCAACCCATAACAATATGAACAATATTGCAAAGATATAGGGAAAGAGTTAATGAACCATTTGCAGATAATATATCTGATAATATATATAAGTATGAAGAGAAAGGATTTTAATGAGTTAACAGAATTCTATGCTCAGGGATGGACAACCTTCAGCATCTAGGACTGAATAACATCTCACCATATATTATGGGTTAGCCATAAATGCTGCTGATGAAGTGGGGAGGACATAATAATTAAAATAAAGTAAACATTTAAAATATAAATTTGTATTGTAAAAATTTAAAAAAATACTTTGAAATACAGCTGTTGTATAGAACTTTAGGCTAAAACTGAACAATTTATTTTACCTTTGTATTGTATATATAGAAAAAATAATTTTAACGTTAGTTTGTCAAATTAATTTAGTAGAATTAGGATGTGATTCTTTTTTTACATCCTACCTTTTCCTTAAAGCCTTCCAGTCTCATGCCTAAACTCCCACCGGTCGGCTACCTCTCTTTCTCATCCCTTCTTCCCTTTTCCCCCTTCCTCGACTCCGTCTCCGTTTCTCCCGTCTCTCCGTCTCATCCATGTGTCTGTCTGTCTTCCCCTCCCTTTAGATTGTTCGCTCCTTTGAGCAGGGCTCTCCTACCTCCTGTTTCCATCACTTTTAACTGCGCTCTCCAGCTACTCTACTCACCGCCTCTCGGTCCCTCTGCCCTCTGTCTCCTCTCGCTTCTCTCCGCTCCCCTCAGTGACTCTCAACCTGTCATCTGTGCCCACCCTCTTGGGCCATAGTTACCTGCCTATACTTACTTTTCCCCTCCCTCCCTCTCTTTCATGCTGTGCCTGAGCCCCCAGAGTTATAGTGCTTACTGTTACTTGTACTGTGCTGTTTCACCTTGTACTGTGCCATTGTTTGTCCCTGTACGGCGCTACAGATACTTTGTGGCGCCCTATAAATAAAAATTAATAATAATAATAAAAATTATGGCCAAATACTAGTCCCAGATTATGCATTTTTAGAAGTTGATACCTCAAGTTTAAGTTGATTAATTTGCAACAGAGGAGCAATAAATCTGATGTCTGAGATGCTTGAATCTCTGTTTTTCTGAGAGTTCAGAATTCTCCTGCTAAAAACATACTCAGTCTTGCATGTCAGCAAGGCATCCATAACGCTTCCTATGCCATATACTGTATAATATGCAACCCATGCTTGCCAACTCTCTCTGAATGTCAGGGAGAGTCCCTGAAATAGGGGTGATCTCCCTCATTCCCTGAAGAGTCTGACATTCTCCCTGAAGCTGAGCCAGTACAAGACGTGGCATGAAGACACAGTTCAGAAATTGTGTCCTATGTCCATGTATTGATGCCTATGGAGGTGGCCATTTTCATGGAGACCAACATTTAATCAAAGATAGGTAAGACAACATGATTTCAGTAATGGAGACTTTCTGTATTTGGTGAATGTAGACATTGAGGCAATGGTTTCTCTTGCACATATTCAGTGGTCAGTTCCGGGGATGTACTCTCATCCTCCTTGGATAATAATAGTTTGCCTATGTTGCATAACCTTAAGTTGGCCACATATGTACAGATCTGGTTGCATCATACTTGCCAATTTTTCCTCATTGGCTTCAGGGAGATACCGGGGAAGGTGGGTGAGCGGGGGCGAAGCTTGATGAATCACATCATTTTGGCGGGGCTAAGATGACGCAATGCTTGCGTCATTAATCCCCGCCCACGCCACTTATCTATTGGGGGGGCGAGAACCAGGCGGCTGCCCTGCTCTCCCGGGAGGTCTCCCAAAAATGCGGGATTCTCCCAGAGATTCCGGGAAAGTAGGCAACTATACGGTAAGTAAAAGCAGCTAATGAATCTCTAGAGACTGAAGTGTCTTTTACATTTCTGTCTCCATTACTGAAATCATGTTTAAATTTACCTCTCCAATGCAACATGGTTTTGCCGAGGTGCAAAGTTACTAATTTTTTTGCTTTACTCGTAATAACTCAGGGCCATTGAGTTTAATCATAGTGTGTGCAGAGGGACAAAATAAAACTATTTCTAGAAAATAAATTTCGCCGTGCCAGGCACAATTAACAACAGACATTTTTTAGGTTAGCGTAGATTTAATACAACAGTGATTATGACTGAAAATGAACTAAAAACAACACAATTTAAAGAATATCTTTTATTTACAGACAGGGTAAAATGTTATGCAAAGTACAGTAGGTTAACCTAGATCAGATATGATATAAAATGCTTTGTGGAAATACAAGGAATAACATGAATTTTAGACAGTAACGCAGTTCAATTATATCTTTATCCAATTTGAACTTCCACCTGCTGTTTTCAGAGAATAGCATGAATGCACATACTTAGAAGTTATAGGAGAGGGCAGAAGTTATTCATCACCATGCACAAATATCACAGTAATTTGTTTTCACTCATTTGAATAAGATTTGAAGAAGCATGTCACATTATTTTCTTCATAGCCTAATGCCACATAAAATATGAATGTTGAGCCTCAGGCTATTGCTGATAATAAAGTATGTATAATAGTTATGCATTGCAATAATGATAAATGTAAAAAAAAAAAAACTAGATTCAACCACAAAGTAAAACACTGACCTTATTCTAAGCTGAGAGCACATAGGTCCATGCTTCCATATTATTCGGCACTAAGTAACTTATGATCTCTCGGAAATATGGTCATAGAGCTTTTCTTTTGGACAGAATTGCAACATGAAAAGAAAAAAAAACTATTCCAACCAAGCTGATTATATTGACAGACCAATAAGTTGTATCTAATTGTAGATTCCAGTAAACTGCTTAATTGGAATTGAGCTCAAGTCTGTGCATCTCATGTCTAATTTGTATTGAGGGGTCTCGCAGTTAACAAAAGGTTTACTATTCTTCAAATCTGATTTGAATGTCTATTTTTGTAATTATGATAGACATTGTCGTGTCACATTTAATACCAACTTTGAGATGGTGAGTACTAAAAAGCCAGCAAAATTACTATAGCAGCCAATCAGGGTAAACAATGCATTTTTGGAGTCACGTCATCATTAATAACATAATTTTTCAGTGATACTGGAGTATACCCACTTTTAGTGGGTTCTGAACAAAGATCACGTTAGTGGTCCTCCAAGCTTTGCAACACTTTGATGGTCATTTACAACTATATCCCAAGTCTAGATTGTACCAAATATTCTTCAAAAACAAATGTTTTATCATATTTTTTTTTATCTTAGGAATCCTGTACTGAGATCTCTGTAGCACCCCACGCCTTAGTTGCACAAGGTCAGTTGTAATCTTTTTATAGAAATGACAATAAAACCATGAAAAACAAAAGAACAAGATGGTCCTTAATACAATAAAAAACACAGCAGTAAATGAATACAACACAGAGAGGGACAACATACCTATAATATGTCATTGCACGAAATTTTGTGTATAAAGGAAAAAAAAAGAAAAAAGTAGGGAGGAAAGGAAAGGAGAAAAAAAGGGGGTGAGTAGAAAAACAGTAGGAAACCAGAGTTATGAAAATAACTATTGGATAATTAGAAGACAGTCTTGGAAAATGAGGCAACCGGTATAACCACAGAAATCTGAGAGTATTGTATGGGGTAGGGCAGATCAGGAGCACAAAACTGATATTAAGTAGGAAAGAGAGGGGACAAGGGGGAATGAAATGTAAATCAGGGCTCCCAAACAGAGTAATACTTATCTGTCTTACCCTGAAGGAGGCAAGTGATGTGCTCCATAGAGGCAACAAACCAAATTGTATTCTCCATCAGCTGGAGGGGAGGTGTTTATGTATGTCTTTCCAAAATTTCAAGATCGTGGGACAACGCCCTCAATTATAGTGAAAACACCATCTATGTCTACATCCCCCCCAGCATAAGCGTGAAAAAGTAGGAAACATCTTGTGTAGCCTTGAAGGCACCAAATACCATAGAGAATAGATCTTATAGAAGGTTTCCTTTATTAGGGTAGTCATAGTTGCCCTAGAGACACCGTCTCTAATACTACTCCACATGTGCTCATCCAGGAGAGGCCCCAGTCCCTCCCAATCAAGTTTGTGTCTTAGGAAGTTTCTGCAATAGCGGATCGAAGCAAGGAGTACAGTATGGAAATCACACCTCGCCTATTAAGGGTATTATAACAAAGACTTTCAAACCAGAATAGGCCCTGAAGCACCAAGGTTTTAGGTACAGAATTCAAATAGGAAAGTATTTGTGAACATTCAAAGAAAGCACCACAGGGAGATCAAATTTATCTGAGTGGGAATTTACGGAACACTACTTCAGTCCATCCGGGAAATCGTAGAGAGATCTTAGGCCTCTGGGGACTATTCTCCACAAATGAGCACAAAAGGGGAGGGATGGGGCAGGCATGAATATAGAACTACTTTTAAACATGATGGGCCTGTGCTCACCACTCTGCCTTTTGTAATAGTTTGACTTCACCAGGCATTTTCATGGCTGAATATCCCAACTTGATTTTAGCTCAGGTCCTCCCTATTTTTGTACAACTAGTCATTGTACTAATGTTAGGTCTAGAACTTGGGATATTGTAGATCTACACTTTATGCTAGGCTTTAACTCTATAACACATCATTATTATTATTATTATCATAATTAATTATATTAATATAATTTAAACTATAAAATAAATGTTAGGATTAGATTTGTGACTATTTAGGATTATGACACAATTAAGATTGGTGTTCACATTTTTTTAATTTAAGAGATCTGTTTCCAGGACCAGCTGACATAAATGTTCTATAAAAGGTTGCTCACAATGAAATCCAACTGGAAACGAAAGCAAAGAGCTCTGACAACTGCATAGGCCTCATGTTAATTCTTCCTGATGTCTGCATGCCCTCCATGTGCTTGCAGTTTGCAAAACTGCTCATGTGGATGAGCCCTTAATTCCATCTTAATCTTAGCTCCATCACTAGCAGGTCTAATAATGTGCCTCTGTCCCATGCACTGGGTAAATGTTTGTGTATTAAAATAGCCCTGTTGTGGATCATACTGATGTAAGCTCCCTCTGTATATAATCACTGTTGACTTATTCTCAACATTCCCAGAAATTAACGTAAAAGTCAGAAGGACCAAATTTTAGCAAAACCACCATGACATGCTTAATAGCACAAAAAGAAGAACATGCTAATGGAATAATGTCTTCAGGCTTTGACTCTGAAAATAAAGGAAGGTGAAACTAGACTTGAGGGTAAATGTATGAACATGCGGGTTCTTCAACACCCGCGCGTTCGGCGATTAAATTTCAAGCGGCGCTGCATTGTAAAGGGAAGTTTCCCTTTACAATGCAGCGCCGCTTGAAATTTAATCGCCGAACACGCGGGTGTTGAAGAACCCGCATGTTCATACATTTACCCCTTGGTGTTATGAATTTTCTAGCCACATTAGATCAAGAAATGTCCAAACAGAGCCAGTGTCCTTGGATTTTTGGACACTTGTAGTTTGATCATTAATTTCTAAAATTACCCTTTGCTTTTCTATTTTAAACTTTGCTTTAGTAGTTTTATTATTTGCTTATTTTATAGTTTGAGACTATATTTTCTTTTAAAAACTTTTAGGGTCATATTCAATTGACGGCGGGATTGCCCGATTACCGTAATAACGGTAATTGTGCGCGGAAAAAACGTTAATATGGTAATTTACTCGCTGGATTTCAGCTCGCAGCTCAGGGAGATTACCGTATTAACGGTACTAGTTTTTCCGCTGCGAAACCCGCCGACAATTGAATATGCCCCTTAAAGCTTTAATGCAAAAAGTCAGTATACTAATTTATTTTTTGCATTAAATACCTAATTTTCATGGACATCTTAGGGAGGAATTCAATTAGCCGCGTAGTATCTCGCGACCATTCCAAAGACACTTTGCAACAGAGATTTTGATAGAAATCTCCGTTCATTTTACCTCGCGCCCCATAGAGATGCAAGGAAAAATCTGATTTCTACCATAGTAACTGAAAAAGTACCCAGCCAGAAAGTGGTTTGCGGAATATCACGGCTAATTAAATTCCCCCCTTAATGTGTAAGTGAACCAATATGAAATACAAAACTAAGAAAAACAGTATTTCTGTTTGCTAATATGAAACTATATCAAATGTCTTGACAGCAACAGGAAAATCATTCTCACTTACACGGAAAGGAAATTCTATACACAGAATGCACGTCAAATGTTTGTTCTCTTTTTGAAATCTATACAGGAAAAGTGGTTGTAAAAAGAAAACAAGTAATTTTTAATAGATATGATTCACATTACATAATGTAGGACAACTAGGACAAGATGCAACAAATATTAACTTGCTTCATTCATTCATCCCTACTCTTTGTACCAAGATCAGTTTTTCAGATACACATATACTGATTGCAATTTAAATTTCAGATATCCCCAAAAACCACATAATTAAAAGCTACTGGAGAATCAGGCTAATCACGGTGCATGGAATGCAATAAATAGACAATCAGCAAGCATCAACATATGTCACCTATTTATAGCCTTATAAAAAGAGCTCACAGTCCCATTGACTGTAATTGTTTATGGACTGATCTAAGGGAAAACATCTGTGAAGGCTATTTGTGACTCATGACATGACTCGCGAATATAATTGACCTGACCGCTGACTACTTTTCACTCTATTGCACACTGAGTTACTCTTCAAGGTGCACTCGATTTGCTCAATTTCACATAACTTTCCATCAAGGCGCATGGGTTTGCAGAGCAAGATGACAGTGTATGCTGAAGAGCAGAAGTTTGCACAGGAGTTGTGCAGAGTGGGGTCATTCTTTACAAGGTTTGGAGCTCACTAACTTTTGGTGCAGTACAAAAGTGAGATTTCAGTGAGAGAGCTAGAGCACTAAATTGAGAACATTGACTGAGAGGGTCAATAGCCACCCATCCAATCACAAACAACCAGTGTGGAAAACCACTTGTGATTGGCTGAGTAGCTACATTTTCAGTCAATTCAGTTTACAGTAATTCTGTAACAGGGCTTTCAGCATTTCTACTCATATCATGGGGTTTTCTATTTTATGCACTGTGGATTATCAAGAAAATAAAATTCCCATTGGACTATGTAGAGAAAGAAGATTTTATTTTTTAATAAAGTGGTGCCGTGGATATAAATAATAATAACAACAACAACAACGTGAATAAGCAACCAACAAAATTTAAGCGAAAAACAAATATACATTTTTTAGGACAAATAAGTAAAAATAAAAAACCTAAAATATACTGGTTGCATAAATATGCACATCTTTACATAAAGGGACTGAAGCTGTGTTCATGGTTAACTAATTACATTCAAAATAAAAAAATAATCCGTATACACCTGTCAGCAGTCAACATGCTTGAGATTAAATCTAAATAAAGATGATCTGTTCCTGTAGGATTTCCTTACAGTTTTCATGCTTGCATCCTACTGGGATAGCCATGGATCACAAAGAGCTTTCAAAACATCTATGGGATCTCATTGTTGAAAGATGCCAATCAGAAGAGGGGTATAAAATAAGTTCAAAGGCATCACATGTGCCTTGGATAACTGTGAAGACTAGTAGAGAAAACTTGGCACAATAGGGACATTGTAAAGATTAGGATGTCCCTTCAAATTTTATGACAAGGAGAAAACTCACTAAGGAGGCTACTTTAGAGGACTACGGGAACATCTACCCCAGCTCCGCCAGCATAACGGCCTCTGTTTGTACCCCCTAATAAAGTGCTGCTTGGTGTGATGATAATGATGGGCCTGATTCATTAAGGAACTTAAATTAAGATGTTTCTTATATGTGTTACATGATAAAAACAGTCATTATTTAACTTATGTGCAAAATAGAAAACTACTTTTCACCCCTTGCATTGTAACATGGTTTTGTCCAGGAGACTTAATTCAGAAACGTCTTAATTTAAGTTCTTTAATGAACCAGGCCCCATGTTATTAATCCAGTGATTATGACAATGATAAATCTCTAAGTCTTAAAATCAATACTTGTAATTTAACAGTGATAGCGACTAAATCTTCATTGTTAGGTATAGGTAATATAAGATCAGCAGAGAAAAGGTTCTAACTGTAGAGAATAATCTTGAAACAACCTGTGCAATCTTAAACAAATCTAAAACAAGAATGTGTTTCACAATGTAAAGCAAGTACCTCCAAATCATTAGCAAAGTTTTCTGTTCAATATTACATGCTAAGAATTGGGTCACCTCGTGTGGGTGCCATGAATAGGATGCATTCAGATTGTGCCAATGCTGCAGCATCAGCATCAAAGTAGGAGCACACTGCTACCTCGTCCTTGCCCGCTATCCTCATGTCTCTACCACTTCAAGCACCATGGTTTTTGATACAGATAAAAATGATGTGTTCAAATAAAAGTATCACCAACCTGTTAATATGGGGTCCTTGACTGCACCTACTGTGATACCAAAAAAACACATTGGCTAAAGGTTAAATTTTTTCGGGGGGCGGAGACAATCAAATAACATGGAGACAACTCAGAGAATTTGCTCCCAGTCCTAACTTAATATTGCTGCATCTGGGGAAAACATAGAGTAGATAACATTTCCATTACACATCCATTAAGTGATGATGATGATGATAATGATGATGGTACAACGCTGGGTTCTTTCTGCTCCTTGATAATATCCTCATCCTTTAATTCTGGCGTACATGCCAAGGCTTACTTGCCAACCTTTTGTGACTAAATGTTTTTGGAGAAAGAAATTATTAGCTCACACATTAGGGCCCTTTTGCTGAATGGAAAAATTAGCCAAAAGGTTAATCCAGGAACCAATAACCTTTAATTTTGTGAAAGCATCAGCATTCTGAAAACAGATGGAGCATTCAGAGCCTGAGATCTCCAGTAGGCACTATTAATCCAAAACAGCCATTCCACGGCTTTACATCGAACTAGTCAGCCTTGTTCAGCAGTTATTGTATACACCCACCTACAATAAAATACACCTAAACACTGACATGTAGAGTAGTGCTCGTGGTGTCTATATGACAGTAACTGCCTACTGGGTAACTATCATCATCATCACCATTTATTTATATAACGCCACTAATTCAGCAGCACTGTACAGAGAACTCACTCACATCAGTCCCTGCCCCATTGGAGCTTACAGTCTAAATTTCCTAACATACACACACAGACAGACAGAGACTAGGGTCAATTTGAAAGCAGCCAATTAACCTATTAGTATGTTTTTGGAGTGTGGGAGGAAACCGGAGCACACGGAGGAAACCCACGCAAACACGGGAAGAACATACAACTCCACACAGATAAGGCCATGGTCGGGAATTGAAATCATGACCCCAGTGCTGTGAGGCAGAAGTGCTAACCACTAAGCCACCATGCTGCCCAAAAAAGCAAATTGGAAAGTAGTCGGAGGTGTTGAAATTATCTGTAGCAAAAACACCTGGCAGCAGCACTAAGACATCATTATCTTTCTCATCCCCATCATTAGTGACAGCAGCAACATGGAGTAAGTCAACAATAACATGCACCATTTTGAGAGAAAATCCCATACAGCTTAATTTGTCTTGGCTAATTTCCAGGGCACTGTATGTAGCAGCAGATAATGGCACAAATATAATGGCTGGAAGGTCTGCACTGTGTCAGGGTCAACTCATTCACATTCCCTACTTTGCTCATTTACTAAAATATATTGCAATTTATGAAAATGTGCAAAATAATTTGTGGCTGTCATGTGTCATCTGCTCTTACTTTCATTGATCCAACATGGCCTAATACATTTTACATACACTTCGACTGGAAACAAATTTCCATTCCACTGGTGTAAAATTGAAGTCCCCACCAGTTGTAATAACATTTTTGCTTGTGTGACTTTAAGAGCAACAAAAAGCCATCAAATTTGTCATGGAGCAATCTCAGGGGAAATGATGCTACTATGAATCCCTCTAATAACCCCTTGTGGAATCTTTAATCACTATGCAGCACAAAAATGGCAATAGGGATAGTGCTGATGATTATAATGATGATGGTACTGTTCCTCTTGATGAACTAGTGAAAATAAATAACACTATGCTGTAGTGCTTGAGAAATTATACTCATTTTAAATCAATAAATTAGAAAATTACCTTCTTGTAACCCTATTAAATCCGCTTTTCAAACACAAAATGTATTTTCCCTAGATGTCTGTGACTGGGCATGGAATGTGTGCAACTTGTAGTAAACAAAGAGTGTAGAGGGCATGAAAGAAGCAAACGGAGGTAAGATGGCCACTGAGGATGGATGCTAACTCAACTGACCTTCCAGCTGGCTCGCTATCACCGACCAACTGCTGCCATCTCTGGAGCTGCTACATGACTCCCAACTGCAAGGATTGAGCAACTTCCACAGGCAGGCTACTGCTCACTTCCTCTGGTCCCCTGCATCCTACCTGCAGTCTCCAGCCTGCACATCCAACATCATAGCTAGTGTCACCAAGGTCTAAACCACCAACTGAGTCCTCGTCCATCGAGGCCTGAAGCTGAGGGCAGCCAGATACTTATGGGCATTGCCACCTCCCGGATCAGTCTCTCAGTGATCTGTGCCGAGTGCTTCTGCTTGATCTACTGATGTCTTTCTGCAGCCATCTGAAGCTGACAGATATTGATGAATTTCCCAGCATACACTGCACCAGACTGTGGTGTGCTCCTGAACACTGGCTCGATCCCCTGACACCGCAGCATCATATGGCAAGCTGATTTTTGGCTTCCAATATGATCCTTATACCAGAGGATCCATTCTTGCCATGATGCACCATGATCCCACCTAATGTGGCCGCAACTATGGACTGGGTAACTCTTCCACTTCTGCTTGAGGACACTGCCCCAGGTCAGCCTCATTGTGGTGCCAGAGTAAGTTCAATATTACTTCCTGTGCCCTTTCTGCTGAGGATTGCTGCTACCTGCACATCTGCACCTCCTTGGCCTTTAGACCACCTAGACCTCTGCACCACTATGCAGACTGCTGACTGTTTCCACATTTCTCTACTTTGCCCATAACCTGGAAAGTATCCCAAACTAAACTGTACCACTTGACACTGATGGCTTTGTATGCTCCTAGAATGTAAACTCTCTCAGGCAGTGTCCTCTCTACCTTATGTCTCATGTCTGTCCTCTCTCCGTTTACCATGTATGTAGCTTCACATGTATGATGCTGAATTCTTCTCTTTGCCATGTGATTTGTTCTGTTAATTGCATCCATGTATTATTAATCTGCTTATTTATAGGTTCCCTGTCATGCCTGATACTGATTTTCTGTATGTTATACAATTTGTTCTGTTAATTGCATATGTCACACCTTATGGAATCTGTGGCACCATATAAATAAACAATGGTGATGATGATGATGATGATGAAGGCCAAAGAGTGACAGAAATAAGAAGATCCACAAGTTGCATTAACAGTGTTAACATTGCAACAGAGTTAATGACATAATAATAACAGAAAATTACTATTATTATCTTTAACTTTTAGGGCAACACAGATGTTCTCCAGTGCCGTACAGAGGGCAAACAACAAAACATTACATGGTATTACAGGACAATACAGTAAACAAATAACAATACAACTCTTAACATAGCTAATAGCAGCCTAAATTAGCAATGGGGTGCAAGGGGGTATATTCAGCACAAGATGAAACGTGTGCCATGAACGTAAGCACCACTAACAGCATCATAGTCACTGATATAGTTGTGAATACAATGAGGAGTGGAGTTAATGGGCAGAGAGCTCAAGGGGGAGGTGCTTATTGTAGCTGCTGAGTAGAAGTCATAGGTAATGAAAAGAGGAGGAACAAGAGGGAAGAGGACCCTGCTCAAGAAAGCTTACAATCTAAATGGAATAGGGCAGACAAATAGTTGACACATGGGAGTGAGCCAGTGAGCCAGTGTACGGGGATCTAGAAATCAGAAAGGAGGGGTTGAAGCAAGAGTGGCCAAAAGAAGGTGAGGTATACTTCCTAGGGGAACGGTTAAACAGTGGAATGGTAGGCTTTAATAAACAGTTTTTATCGTGCATTTGAAGCTTTGTAGGCTTGGGGATAAACTGGTAGAATGAGGGAGATAATACCAATGGTGGGGGCAGCATGGCAGAAATTTTGGATTCAGTAGTGATACATGGTTAGAGGGGAGTTGGCCAACCTAAGTGGACAGGAGGGAGTATGGATGTAGATGACATTGGAGATGCAGGGAATAGTGGAGTTAGAGAGGGCTTTGTAGGTGATTATGAGGAGTTTGAAGAGGATTCTGTAGGGGAAGAGAAGCCAGTGTGAGGCTTGGCAGAGAGGGGAGGCAGAAGTGAAGAGGCAAGAAAGGAAAATAAGTCTTGTAGTAGTGTTAAGTATAAATTGAAGAGGAGCAAGAAAACTGACTGATGTGATGAGTAGACCTTTTAAAAAAAGTGAACCACCATTGGATTCCAGATAAATATCAGGTCTCAAAATCCAAAGAGGACCGATGGGCTATTGCATTAATCAAAATGTTGAAAACATTTAATCAAATCCAATCTGAACCATACTCTTTGAGTAATTACACTAACACACAGACTTCATTTTTTTTTAATCTACATCAATAACTTTATGGGCTAAACTAGTGGGGGAGTCACTGGTATAGTGCAAAAAGTTATTGATATTGATTGGAGAATAATACTTACACTTAATCATACTCATGTTATCCCAAAAGGAAATTATGTGACCAACACTTTAGAATTAAGTCATTTTCCCCAAAGACATTTATATTACTGTGATTCATCATACATTTATTGCACGTAGTAATGCAGGTTGCAAACAGTTTTTAAGTTTACTATCTCGACTGCGATACCATCTGTACCTTCTTAATCCACATGCCTATCATCCCCCTTCTCCTACCTCTTAACTTACCTTGAACACATCCCACCACTTCTCTCACACTGACAGTAGAAGAACTAGATCTTTCACCAGATCACATGACGTGGCAGTTCCCAGTCACCGATAGGCAGGAAGCATGTGGTGCAGTGAGAAGATTAGTGTAAAGTGTGCTCCAAGCCGATAAATGACTGGGAGCCACCACATCACATAATCCGGTACTAGAGCACTGAGTCACTCTAGTGACTGGAGAAAGGTAACAGGTGATGACAGGCCCACCCAATGGGTACTGGGTTGGCCAAGAAGTCAAGGGGCTGGTACGAGCCCCCTGACTCATGGGCCTGTGTACACTGCAACCCTGCACCCATGTTAGATATGTCCGTGGACATGGGAAGATAAATATAGATGTTTTTGCTTGTTTTGTAATACTCTCCTGAGAACTCTCTGCTTTTGGGATTCAATTGCAATTCTTTGAGTTATTTCTGGGTAGGGAGGTGCAAATATGTGATGTTTGCCTTGAGTGCATGAAAGCAGCCATGACCATATATGTCACATTTCTTTAATGGTGGAAATGGTGATACAAACACAATTCTTTATTCATAATGATAAATGCATTCAAGGTGGAAAGTACACCATGATTAATATGTCTCCCTGGCATGGAAAGGAATTGCCTGGAGGAAGAAAATGTCCATAAAATCATTTTTTATCCTATTATTTTTAAAATGCTTGTGTCCCATAATATAGTTTGTTTTGCTTTGCCAAACAACAAACAGTTAAATCATTAATAAAGCATGTTGAGGCACAAAGTTAATCACAATGCAGTTAACCTCTTTGTAATATAATCTACTGGAGTTCAATTTTAGCATATTAAACTTTAAACATGATAAATAAGCACTTGCTACTGAACGGCACAGTTTAGAAATACCACAAATCCACATAATTGGATTGAGCTAAATACTGAATATCCTGTCAAACAAATGTAAACAAAATCATAATCTGTACATGGTTGGAGAGCTCAAACCATAAACAGTTACTTGTCTGTGAATCAGCACCTTCAAGCAATTATAATTTCAACATGGTTTACTCAAATCCTAATCTTAGTAAATACTACATTAATGAGCCAGAAGTCCCAATCAGGTTCTGTATTTGGTACATTTCTAGCACTACCAGATTAACATTACCTTGGATCCTAGATGGTATTCAAGCATGATACCTTTCTTTTCACATGGCCAATACTGCTTTTCAATAAATTTAAGTTCATCTAAATGATTCTAGAGAGCTATTGGTGTTTGATACAATAAAACATACTCATGACATACACAGTATGAACATAAAAATGGGGAATATATCAGTTGTAGATGCCATTACATTAGTGATAGGAGTTTACAATATATAAGCTGAACTGCCAACTATACAAAAGTTATTAAGAATGTGCCCATCCCATTAGCCAAAGTAGGGGCTGCTACATGTATGCCATTTTTCCCAGTGCCATCCATTAATCCTACAGACCCAGCAGCTGCTTAAGACTGGTCCTCCTGCTCACACTCTCCTCTCTGCAGTCGTTAAAAATGGGGAACTCATTTGATTTACCAGTTCTCTACAAGTTCTATGCATTTCCATCCTTTTTTTTTTATTGGGGGGGGTAAACTGTATCTGTTGCATTTAAATGGGTAAGCATTTTTTTTTACCATCATCAGTCACTGGTCATACACACAATCCTTCATGGACCGCAGACCACTTATATGTTTGCAGTATATTGCTACAGTTTACCGGCCTTGACACAAATTCATTACAGATCACAGCATAATAATGTCCCATAATTTCAAACACATGGCAATCTGCTCATTAACATTAGATATCTTGCATTTCCACTGCTAATTCAGCCTGTATGAATCTTCTCTAGCTCTCACCCTTCTCTACCTCTTAGCTTTTCCAAAATTCCTGCACTTAAAGGATGAAATTATATACATTTCAGTAAAAAGGTTTTGTGCTTATCTTTGTCAAAGAAAATGTACTACATTACTGTATTCATATAGGCACGTAATATACCCACAAATACATGCATGTCAAAAACACCTAGCAGTTATACAGTATACAAGAGTTCATCCTTAAAATAGTGTGCAAACACCAGCCTAATAAATAAAAAAAGATCTTAAATGGTACAGCAGTAGTTGTACTTTTTATTAAACTTTACCTGCCTCTTACACATTGTAGACCTCACTTAAAAAGCACACCCAATATGGACTGCAAAATACATTGGCTCAATAGTCCACTTAGCATACTATGCACTACAGGACTGAGTCATTAAGGAGAGAAAAGCGTAAAAAAACTTTGCACCTGGGCAAATCCATGTTGCATAGGAGGGGGAGGTAAATTTTAAATTTTGGGACAGATTTGTAGTTGGGGTAGGGCATGTCCTTGATCAACTTTACATTTCAGTGTAAAAGCTATCAAGTGCTAGATGAAAAAAACAGCCAATATTTAACTTGTGTGCAAAAAATAATAAATTCATTTGCACCCCTTGCATTGTAACATTATTTGTCCCGGAGAACATTTGCTCCTTTTTTGCCTTAATTTCCTTAATTACTAAGGCCCTATGTATACAGCCCACACTCTGGAGCTGCACTGTTTACTGATTAAACATCACAGAAAAGTCCCAACCCCCTACATTTTAACACCACTCCATTGCAATTAAATATAGTTTTTCTCCTAAAAACATGCAGTATTTATGGCTTGATATAGGACAGCAAGGGAACATCGGGACTGTCTTTATTGTCACTTTAGTGTGTGTAAAGTTTTTTATTACCTTGCCTAGAAATGCACATCTCCTAGAAGGCTTATAATTTTAATGGTACCCAAAGGTGTAGGGGTAAATATATCAAGCTGCGAGTTTCCCACGGGTTTGAAAAGTGGAGATGTTACCTATAGTAACCAATCAAATTGTAGTCATCATTTATTTAGTACAGTCTACAAGAAGAAAGCTAGAATCTGATTGGGTGCTATAGGTAACATCTCCACTTTTCAATCCTGCCGGAAACTCGCAGCTTGATAAATTTACCGCTTAGAGTCTTATTCAATTAAACTTTATCTGAAAATTGCAAATGTGTCTTTATTTATTTATTTTGTACAATGGTATAAGAAGTCTAAATCTTATTAATTACTCTAGTAACCACCATCTCAGGGGTGAAGAGTTGTAGTCTCCCCCTAAAAGTGGAAACCAGACTGTGCTGGGACTGATTGAGGGCATTAGGAGGGCAAGCTGGATGTGTTTTGATTATTTTTTTTATTTCTTTTATGTACACATTTTATTACATTAAGTGAGTGTTCCTGCTTCATCATTAAAACTACAAGCCTTCAGGTTAGAAGTGTGTTTTAGATGCACTCTGTGTAATGTTATAAAGTTGTACCCACATGAAATTGACACATGCAATAAAAACAGTACTGATTATCTCTTACTCTCATAATTTATTTGAACAATAAATAAGGTTAAAGTAATATTTTGTGTAAATATATTAAAAGTTTATACAATTAAAAGGGGTGTTTGTTAAGTAGAAGAAGGATGCCTTTTAATGTTACTTTTACACTTTTTCACATTTTCTCTCCTAAAAATTTTGATGGCGTTCCCCTCAGGGAGGTACACTTTTAGTTTTAGGTTCCACACTTGGCAGCTTCCAAGTGCGGAGAAGAGCCCTGTGTGTCCCATTGAAGTTCCGCACCAAGATATTTTGCTGTGTGCTTTGGGTGAGCTTCACAAATGGCCTGAATTATATTTAAATGAAACATAAATTTAATTTACTATTCCAAGCAGTATGTAATGGTTGGTGGAGTTACAGAGGTCTTTGACCCTGAAAGACCTTTGTGGTTTGTCTTCCACAAGAGAAAGCCCCACTTATAGACATAGTCATTAAAATAATAAAATTGAAACTAAAAATAATCATCATCTTTTATGTATAAGGCGTCACAGATTCCGTAATGCCTTGATAGTCAACTTACAGATATGACAAACATGAGTACAATAAATCTAATGACCGATACAGATAATAACAGTGACAATTAAGCACAGTAACACCTCCATGGATAGTCATGGGTTAGCAATAATAGCACGAGGTAGCAGAGGATTCAGCTTAAGACATGACAACAAGATTGTACGAGGGAGACAGACATGACACATAATGAGATACTGTCCGTGAGAGCTTACATTTCACAGCATGATAAAATGGACTTTTATATTCAATTATTGTTATTTCTAGCTATTTTCTGGTTACTTCCAGCAAAGCTGCTAAATTCCAGTACATGACAGACATAATTAATTGCTCTCTTTTATTGCTTTAAAAGCTTACCTCAATTGGAGCAATTGAAAAGCATCAAATAAAAATGGGCAATGATCAAAGACGTATTGGTTTCTTAGCCACAAATGAGTACTTCAATACATTACTTAATCAATACATGGAAGAGTCTCAATTTAATTTCCTATCTTTGGGAAGCTGCCATATACTAATTGTCAAAATTACACGTCCGCTAGTTGGCTCAGCTCAGGTTTTAGTATGCATGACTTGAGACAAACTGGAATACAGTTAGATGTCAATACTGAAGTGTTTCATTGAAGCACAGTAGAAGAATGCTTTAGGATGATCAATTTGCAGGTTATATAAATTCCAATAATCTGCTATTGATGTTAAACTCTTTGCTAAAATAATTCCCTAGGTGGAATTGTGCATTTACCATGTGCATAAATAATTTGGTGGGGAAAAGCAAGCAGTAAGTACAGCACAGAAAACAATTCTATTAATACTCAAGTAACATGTACATTACTTGATCTATATAATGTGCAATTACTTAGCAGTTAACGAATTTGACTTGAGATTTGCAGTTGTTTTTTTTATCCCAGCGTGTAAGATAGCATGCTCAAAATCCAAACAATGTTTGTCAAATTCATTCTCAAAGAAAACATCAGCTCTTGATGTAAGGATTAAGAGATAAGTTTCTAGTGAATGTGATTTGGCCATAAAAAGGAAAATAGCTAACATTTCATATACGACCCGCAGGCGACAAGAGAAGTCTCAGACCATGCCCACTCTTGCTAGTAGGGATCCTGCTACTGCTGGTACACATACTGAATGGCCATTGCAAAAAAGTGCCCAACTCATTCATGTATCTTCTTACCTTCACATGTACCACCTTCTCACTCAGGTCTGTCACCTCCAAAACAGCCACATCACTGCATGAAATGAAAACGGAGGCTGAAGAACAACTTGAGCACTCACATAATCTTGGGGAGAGTCTAAGGGTATCCATTAGTGCTATATGTGAGTCTGACATTTCAGATTCTGACACTGTAATTAAACAACCATTTTGAAATGTGAGGATGAGTAGTAATGATGATGACTTAGACATACAAATTGAGGATGTTTCTTTGGAACTTGCAAATGTGCAATAGGATGAGGGGGAAAATTGTGGATCTGAAAATTAATGTCTTGTACTTGAACAAAATAATGAGGAGGAGGAGGAGGAGGAGGATTGTGTTAAAGTAAAGCAGCTACCAATGGTACTACCTCATGCCCATGATAAACGCATTGTCATGCCAGGGCATAAGACCAAAAAAAACGCCTCTTGTGTTTGGAAATATTATTATCCCAACCCAGGCAACATTTGTCTAGGCATCTGTAGCCTTTGTGACACCGCAAAAAATAGAGGTAGGTACATTGTTCATCTAGGCACCTCCTCCCTGTTATGATATTTGTAGCGAGTTCATTCATTTTTCAAAAGGTGGAAAATTGTGCATAGTAGCAAGAAGCCCAGCATCAGGTAGCAGCCGAACGAATAGACACCTCAAGAAATCCTTGCCATTAACACCTTCATCATCAATCTCCTCATTATTAGCACATAGTCCAGCATCCAATTTTTCAATTCCAACTGACTACCCTAATGCAAGCCCTGATTCCCAAGACACATCCATGCATGCTACAGCTGCTGCTGCTTCTGGGGGTGATCCATCTATACAGAAGGGGACCAAGAAGAGTAAGCTGCATAGTTTTACACAATTGTCTGTGAAGCAAGCATTTGAAAAAGGGACTAAGCATGACAGTCAGCATCCTGTTGCACAGCGGATTACTAAAGCCTTGACAGCTAAGTTAGCATTGGATGTATATCCAATTTCCACCATCAATGCATCAGATGTTAGCAGATTAATTGAGGTCATGTGTCCATGCAACCAAATTCCACCTCGATTCCATTTCTCCTGAACAGAAATTCCCCAGCTGTACCAGGAGGTTAAAAGAAAAAGTAAATCAGTCCCTAGAATATGCCATTGGACTGACTATCCACTTAACTACTGATATGTGGACAAACGGTACTGGTCAAACAAAAGACTACAATGTGTATTGTCTTTTGCAAAATGAAAATGTAATTAATCCAGACCTCTGTGAAGACGACGATGATGAGGGTGATGACATTGTTGCCATTGAGAAAGATGAACACTGTTCGCCAAATGCTCATTACTAAATTGTTAAAATCCCTATCTATTCTCCAGTTCAACAACCAACAACCACAAGGTTCACTTTTTTGGAGGCCCTAACAAATCAAGCACTACAGTCACAAAAGAGCCAGTCCATGTCGCTTAAGCTTTTTGTTTTTATGAATTATGCATTTCCTTTTTTTTTCCAAGGACAGTTCCATCTTGCACGTTTTTTACATTATGGCCTTGGTCTATCATCTTGTATAAAATGTCTACTGATGCCACTGCTGTCCGTTTAATGAACTCTGAATACTTGCAGCCTCTTCATTTTCCATGATGCTTGCTGTCTAAAATTAAAAATATACTGTGGAATGTTCAATAAAGTTGCACTTATGCAATGGTTGAAAAGATACAGGTCAATGGGCAGAGGAAATCTGGTGGTCGAACTCCTCCTGACTGGGTTCTGGAAATCCTCCCGATGGTTCTAAGGCTTTCACTGTCAATTTGTCCCAAGAGATCTACGAGGACAAACTCATCCCACTGTTTCAGTCTGTTGGCAAGCTGTGCAAAGTTAGTTTAATGATGACCTTCAGTGGCCTTAATCATGGTTTTAATCCACCAGATGCCTTGCAGAGCTTGCAGTCTCCAAGCTTAGTGGCCATGAGATTATTATTATTACCATTTATTTATATAGCGTCACTAATTCCACAGCGCTGTACAGAAAACTCACTCACATCAGTCCTGGCCTTTTTGGAGCTTACAGTCTAAATTCCCTCAAAACACACACACACAGACAGACAGACAGAGGCAGACAGGACAGAGATAGACAGACAGACAGACAGACACACAGAAAAACTGGAGCACCCGGAGGAAACCCACGCAAACACAGGGAGAACTTATAAACTCCTCACAGATAAGGCCATGGTCGGGAACTGAACTCTTGACCTCAGTTCTGTAAGGCAGAAGTGCTAACCACTTAGCCACCATGCTGCCCAACGAGATACAACGTGGCTATAGGATTGTGGCATACAGGAGCACTGAGAAGTGTCAACTGGCATTGGATGGTCCCCTGAGTATTTTAGATAAAGACAAGATGACATCTACAAGCATCCTATATGGATTGACCGCTCATGTGGACACAGTCTCCCTGTATGCCAGCACTATATCAAATGTAATAAATGTAGCCATAATAAAGTATAGGTCATACAGAGCAACTGCTTTGACCAAAAAAATCCTTCTGTGAAGGAACAAAGTGGCTGTATGGCTGTTCTTTAACTGTAGAGTGCCCAGAATGAAACAGAAAGAGCAGTCTGTAACACTGTAACATGCAGCCCCATTCTTGTCTCAAATGTAGAGAAGTGAGAAGAAGCAGCTTACGTTTGCTCTGTGTGGTCAACTCTTCGGCTCCTCTGGGACTGAATTAAACTGGGTCAGCTGGTCTAACATATCAAGTTCCAGGTGGAAAAAGTAAAAAATGTTGTCCATTCACTGGCTACCTGGCAGCTTGGGGACAAACTCATACCCGTTGGCCCAAGTCAAGTACATGGTAGTCTTGCAACTGTTGAAGGATCAGGGGTACATCTTTACAGAACAGGGGGTGCCTGGACAGCGGGGTCCGACAGATCATCATCATCATTGTCAACATTTATTTATATAGCGCCAGCAAATTCCGTGGCGCTTTACAATTGGGAACAAACATTAATAAAACAATACTGGGTAATACATACAGACAGAGAGGTAAGAGAACCCTGCTCGCAAGCTTACAATCTATGGGACAATGGGAGTTTGAAACACAAGTGCATGTGCTACATCATATTGCACATTGGACCAGTTAGAATGCAAAGGTAAAAAGTATTGAGTGGGCTGTGTGATCAGTCACACAGCAATGCTGGTCAGAGGGTTGTTGTCTTGTGTTAGCTGTGTAGAGGGTGAAAATAGGGTAACCTAGAAAGGATTAAGATGCTGGTTGAGGAATATCATAAGCTTGTCTAAAGAGGTGGGTTTTCAAAGAACGCTTGAAGGTTTGAAGACTAGAGAAAAGTCTTACTGTGCGAGGGAGGGAATGCCACAAAGTGGGTGCAGCCCAAAAAAAGTCCTGTAATCGGGAATAGGAGTATGTGATGAGAGTGGAAGAGAGACGTAGATCTTGTGCAGAGTGGAGGTGCGAGTTAGGAGATATTTTGAGACAAGTGAGGCAATGCATGTTGGTGCAATTTTGCTGACAGCCTTGTATGTTAGTAAAAGAATTTTATATTGGATTCGTTGAAAGACAGGCAACCAATATAGAGACTGACAGAGTGACTCAAGAGGAAGAATGGTTTGCAAGGAAAATCAATCTAGCCGCTGTGTGCAAAATAGATTGTAGCGTTCCAGTTTGATTTTGGGAAGACTAGTAAGAAGGGAATTGCAATAGTCAATGCGGGAGATGATGAGTGCATGAATTAAGGTTTTTGCAGTGTCTTGTGTGAGATATGTGCATATTCTGGAGATGTTCTTTAAATGTATGTAACATGATTTAGATTTAGATATAGAGTCAATGTGGGGAATAAATGATAGTTGTGAGTCAAGGATTACACCTAGGCAGCGAGCTTGCTGGGTGGATTTATGGCCATGTTATTAACAGAAATAGAAATGTCAGGCAGGAAACTTCTGTTTTTGGGTGGAAATATTATTTATTCAGCTTTTGAAAGATTGAGTGTGAGTTGGCGAGAAGACATCCAAGATGAAATGACAGAAAGACAGTCAGTAACACGAGACAACACAGATGGTGAGAGATCAGGAAAGGATCGATAGATTTGTGTATCATTCGCATAGAGATGATACTGAAATCCAAAGGAGCTTATTAGTTTTCCAAGAGAAGTGTTGTAGATAGAGAATACAGGAAGAGGGGGAAGGATATCACCGCACTAGATAGGTGAAGATTAACAGATCAATCTCCTTTTACAATGAACATTTCATTACGATAACCTGGGATATAGAAATCAATCGCCCAGGGGGTGCACCCAACACTAATAAAGATAAGCAAAGATAATTGTAGAGAAAGAGTGTAAGTGGGGCACTCCAAATAGAAATATATAAAATGATTAATTTTTATTGGTATGCATTAAAAATAGGGTAGAAGTGAGAGCGAAATATAAAATAAACATATAAACATACAATATGACAAGACATAATAAAACTGCAAACTATGTTGCAAGGGCTCCAACAGATCACTGAGCACACAGTTGAGAGCAGCAAGGTTAAGATAAGCCCTGATGCAAAAACGCGGTTATAATAAACCCAACTGAATGGAACAGGTGCTTCTCCTGAAAATTTATATTACAGTGAAAATGCCCATGTATTTTAACCAATAGATGGTGCCATTTTGCTGTAATCAAAAATAAGCGCTGTGAACTGTCCCCTGAAATGATATGGATAAATCAGGTGAACATAGGTAGATATTCAAAAATCAAGTCACCGATATTTCACCGATATTGGCACCTGGTAAAGCACTGTAACGTAACTCCCCTCTGATCGCGGGATTTTGTGAAAAGTCCCTGCCTAAAGTATCTGGGGAGCGATCAGGGGGATAATGAGCCTAGTATAGGAGGTGAAGGTTGGAGCCCTGAAACGCCAACGCGCGTTTCGCTCGGCTGATTTTTCAAGGCTGGAAGGTAGATAAAGAATAGCAGAGGACCTAGGACTGAGCCTTGTGGTACTCCAACTAATAAAGAAAGCGAAGCAGAGGTGGATCCAGAGAAATTAACTTTGAAAGAGTGATTATATAGGTAGGATGAGAACCAGGATAGGACAGTGCCTTCAAGACCTAGGGATTGTAGCATTTGTATGAGGAGAGAGTGGTCAACAGTGTCAAATGCAGCAGAGTGATCCAGGAGAATTAGAAGAGAGTAATGGCCTTCAGTTTTTGCTGTGATCAAATCATTGATAACCTTGGTCAGTGCAGTCTCTGTGGAGTGTTGAGAATCAGGGCCATCTTTTCCATTGGGCACGATGGGCAGCTGCCCGGGGGCTCCAACAGCAAGGGGACCCTATAGGCACGGCTCTTAATGAGAATAAATAATCCTGCAAAAGAAAAAAACCTGCAAAAAAAACCTACAAGGGTCACTGAGCAAGTACATATATCTATCTCTATCTCTATATATCTATATCTGTATCTGTATACATCTATATATCTATATCTATATCTAGGGGCCCCGGTGCACTGCTTTGCCCGGGGGGCCCATAATGTTGTTAAGATGGCCCTGTTGAGAATGAAAGCCTGACTGAAGAGAATCCAGTAGGTTGTTTGCTGTAAGAAAGTGTGTGAGGCGAGTGTAAGCAATTCTCTCGAGGAGCTTGGAGGGGTATGGGAGCTGAGAGATGGAGCAGTAATTTGAGAGTTTGGGTCAGAATTTTGTTTTTTCAAAATAGGAGTAATCACTGCATGCTTGAATGGTGATGGAAAAATACCAGAAAAGAGAGAGAGAGAGAGAGAGAGAGAGAGATTACAGATCATTCTGTCTAGGAATACAGCTGCTGTAATATGTGAAGTGGACTGGCCAAACTAGATTATAATAAACTATGCCCATTTTGAGTCCATGTCCCTTTCCTGCCGGGCCATTCCACGTTTTCCTGGTTTTAAAAAAAATCTTAATTCACATCATAAAGGATTCTCCCACTCAAAACATATACAGAGTCTGGTGCCAATTACTTAATACATGTGAAAGCACAAGTTAAACAATGCACAACAATTGCATTGCCTTTAATATGCGTTTCATTTATGTGGTCTTTTCAAACATGTACAGTGATATAAGAGAATCAAGCCAAAAGCATGTGGAAACACGTATGTAAATACTTCTTAACAAGATCTCATTGTGTTTACCATGTGCTCCCATTGAGATGAATTTAAGTTTAACTGTGTTGCTGTGTGTTAGGTGCACTGAAATAAAACAGACATGTTCCAGAAAATACACTACAGAGCAGCACTAGTTAAATGTCCTTATGCAAATATTTACTTATACGAAATAATATGTATTTATTATGCACAGTTCCATTTGGTGCAATCAATTTTATATTCACAGCTTTTTAGATGTGTTTAACTTGCATTAAAAACACATCTTAAATGTAGAATTTTAACACCAGTGTGTACATAACCTAAAGCTAGTGACCCTTTACACTGTCATTAACTTTGTAGGTTCACATTATCGCCCTTTTAACAATGGGTCACATTCGTTAGTGATTAAATAACATTGATTCTAAGTGGATGTAAAACCCTTTGGTGTATAAACAGTAAGAAATGTTCGATGCAGCAGTTACTGTAAGAGGCTGTAAAAACATAATTTAGCTAAATCAATAATAAAGCGCAATTGTCTTATTGAAGGTCTTGGTCTACCATGTGGTCATAACGTATGGGAGGAAAAAATAAGAAAACATAAACTTTGATTATCAATTGAAGATAAAATATTTTAACATGTTTCAAGATTGTTTAGCCACTGTGTTGTGCTATTATGTTACTGTATATTTGTAAATTTAAACACCATAACTGTTTAAATTAATATCCCCCGACTGAAAATAAGATGAATAGCAAATTATTTGTATAACATTTTCTGCTACCTTCTAGTAAACAAATAGAATATGCTGCCATTTTCTCTAACCTACCTTCTAGGGATTTTAGTTGACACCTGTCAATTCAGTTTGAAAAGATACAAGTCAAAGCTTTCACATTCCCTTCCATTTCCTATTACCCAGAATAGACAGCCAAGAATAATGTTACTTTATACATTGCAAACCAGATATACCATAACACTGCCTTATAGCTCACTTTAAGATTTGCTTCCCACCATCAGTAAAAAACAATATTAAATGTTTTTAAATATTATTATTTGCAAATGGAGGATATGATGATGTGAAACAAAATCAAAATCAGTGTATGACTCCTTGGAATTCCAACTAACTGTTACTGCAGTATGTACAGGAAACAATTGTGATGAACAGACAAGAGGCGTGAAGCTGTAGCCTGTATTAAACCATCTGGAATGAATAAAATTCTCATAATCAATACATTATCAAGTGTACTTTTCTGTAATATTTTTACACTCAAGTACTATACATCATACTTGCCAACTTTCTTCAGCTCTCTTCCGGGAGCCTGGCAGTGAAGGTGGGCGTGAGGGGGGCGGGGCGCCGAAAATCGCGTCTTTTGGCCCCGCCCCCTGTGGTGTCATGATGCAACTGCCGCGATTCACCAGGAATCGCGGCGTTTGGGACCTAATTCTGCCCACTTCACTAGGAAGTGGAGTACTTCCTAGTGGGCAGAATTCGGGAGATTGCCACACTCACCCGGGAGTCTGGGAGACTCTCGCAAAATGCTGGAGTCTCCCGGACATTCCGGGAGAGTTGGCAAGTATGCTATACATTTCCTATAACAATCATGAAACATAATGCAATCAGATATGTTTTACAAATTATAACATTTAATAATTATATTCTGTACTTTTTTACTGCTGGTCTTCCAGGTATTGGTACGAGTTTTATGAATCCATAAGTTTAACTCAATGAGCTCTTTGACTTGTACATAAAGTATAATCCCCTCCTAACACCTGGAATAAATATGTCAGTCCTGGAAGGAAACAGGTCTAATCCTTTCTGTAAACTGCAGCCTTTGATGTTGAAAAACAGAGTAGATTGCTGACAAGGGACAATGTCTCTGACTGCAAGGATAACCTGACTTTTACAACGTATCCATCTCGTAAATAATTCATGCATATTATTCAAACTTTATACAGTTTGACAGTCATTGATTTTAGAGAGACCCTGCCTGCAGGTTCATGCACAGAAAACATGCTATTTCTGATAAGAATGTAGAGTCTGTAGGTTAGAAAGGAACTCAATCAAACTGGAAGAGTCACAGGTGACAGCAGGTAAATCTGGTCATTTGTATGTAATGTCCTGCTATTTGACTCATCCCAAAGCAAACTAATGGTATAATAGATCAAAGTAGGATAAGTTATGACTCACAAGGTGCACAGAGTCCTTTATGATGGAGGAAATGTCTGAATAGAACAGTAACATCAATTTATACTAGAAAAGTGACATTACAATGTATAAGTAAATACCTGTTTATTATAGTCTTGGAATTGACAGTGGAGGTAAAACCAGTTCATCCACGCAGACTAGAGAGGTCTTAGAAAACTTCAAGTTGTGTCATTACAAAATAATCAGTCCAGTAGAAGTGAAAGATAACTGAAGAGGCTCTGCGGGTATTTGCTACATTGAAATGTAAGTAGATATTCAAACTTGTACTCAGTCTGCCACATTGTGCCTTATGGTCATGGAATGCCTATGGGCCATCTTGTATTCTCCTCACTTACTGTGGGGGTAAATAACTTCTTATGGACAATGTTTGCTGAAGGTCAGCAGAAGGTATTACAATCAGGAGACAAGCTCACATAGGGAATAACATGCAGTAAAATAGCTACCAAAAGCATAAAACAAGACAGAAGGGGTACAAAAGTCAAGTCAATTACTAAACCGTTTCCCTTCAAAAGAGCAAAATTGTCTATGAGGCAAATACCAACTCTTACAGACACATCATACAGCTACAGACACGCACACACAAACAGGCAAACACTTGTCTATCAAACCATTTTCCCATAGATTGTAAGCTTGCGAGCAGGGCCTTCTTACCTCTCTGTATGTATGTATTATCCAGTATTGTTTTATTACTGTTTGTTCCCAATTGTAAAAGTGCTACGGAATATGCTGGTGCTATATAAATAAATGATGATGATGATGATATACAGGCACACACAGGCACATATGAAAAGAAAATCAATGCAAGTCTACATGTGTTTGAGACCAGTAGAAAACAAACAGTAGATTCAGTAGAGCTTGAATCGGTGCATTGGGTGAAATTATATTAGTAACATGGTGGTATATAGATATATTCTATTTGGCATATACAGTTTCTCTGCAATTATCCATTTTCAATATTCTATATACCCGGCAGCCAATATAGGATAGTTCCCCATATTTTATAAATATGTATACAAAGCCATTTTCTAACAAACCTATAATGGGAGATCTAATTTATAATGCGGCTATAATTATATAGATATTTACTAATTGCTGTGTATAATAACAGACCAATAGTATGTACAGAAAGCCATATGGGTATCCATATAATATTTCAAAATATTATTTAAGACCAGTTAAAACAACCAATGAAACTTCCTTATAAAAACTAATCATATAAATGATACTATAGAAAATACTAAAAACAATACTAAAAACAGTACTAAAAAGCATTAGAATCATAAAAATTGTCACTCTCATAGCCCTCATTTAATCCATTAGGGTAGGGGTGGGGAACATTCGCCCAGCGGGCCTAATACTACAAATAATTTGTTCTGGCCCTGCCAAGCAGGGTGACAGAACACGGTAAGCGGAGTAAGCAAGGTGGGGGGCGCCAAACCTAAGAGGTGTTCCCCCAACCTTCCATCCCCAGCTTCTCCACCAGCCCCAAAAAATATTTTAAAAAATACCTCTCTGACAGACTAGCCCACTCTTCCTCTCCCCTCCTCCCTGATGTCATCACGCCCAACAGTTGCAGCAAAGAGCGCACAGAGAGGAGCCGCAAACAACACAGAAGAAAAGAGTACTTGAAGAAAATAAAACAAGATAGAATAAAGAAGCAAATCAAAAGGTAAGTGAAGGGGAGAAAAAAACAGCATGAAAGGGCACAGCATGAAAGAGGGGATAGAAAGAGGAGAAAAATCATCAATACCACAGGCCTCACCAAAGAGAGCAATTCCAGCCATCACATTAGGGGTGAGTTAATTAAATATTTGACCAAACATAGCAGGCTACTTTTTAAGTGAATAATTTTGTACGGCCTGTGAATACTGTTAGAAATATCCAAATGGCCCTTTGGAGAAAAAAAGGTTCCCCACCCCTGCATCAGGGGATAGAGGGCTTAAATGAAAAAATTCAAAACATTTCTCTTTGTGATAATCTTTTATGTAATTCCCTACTTCTTGTTTCCCACATTCTATTGCCTTAAATCTTAAATGTTTTGGATTTGAATTGTACTTATTTGAAATGTTTGGAGAGGAAACTGTATTCTTAATTTCACAAAATATTTTTTCTTTCCTACATATTTCTAGTCACATGTATATTCTATAGGATAAATAACTGAAATAGTGGTGCTATTAATAAAATCCTTAATCTCAAATTTTCCTGTGTTACTAAAATTGCTAAAAAATTATTGAGACCAGATCTTTAATTTACAAACATGTCAATGTCTACACGTAACATGTACATTTCTTCCCCCAAGGTTCTCTTGAACCCGTCTCCGCATACTTGGTGCTAAGATGTTCTTCAGGTTCTTTGCTTTTTTTAAAAAAAAAAAAAAATCCTATTTTCTCTGGAACGATTTTAACCAGTATGGAGTCCATCTAAGTGTATTCTAGTGTTTATCTATAATCTTTCTCTGAACAGCTATATTGTATAATAAAAGGGATGAAATCTTAATTTTCTGTTTTTTTTTAATATTGTAGAAGTTTACCCCTATCCACATATTTCATATGGATACAGCACCATTAACCAGGATAATTCAGGCTAGCCCCTCAATTTAAATCTCTCTGCATAGATAGAAAGCTATTCTTCATGTATACCCCCTACTACAGGTTCCTGTTGTAGAACTAGAAGTATGGAATATTGGTTTTCCATTTTATTATGTGACTGCTTTTGTAATGCAGATAATTGTTTGTATCTACATTCTCAATGTATTTATTGTAGTCACTTTATCCTCATCTCTCATAAGAACTATATAAAGTCACAAAATAAGAAAACAAGAGCATGTTTCAGATGCAACAAATAGGGACACTTGAAGAAAGTAGGCTCAATATGGAAAGCAGAGCAACAGATTACCAAAATGGTCGGGTACAAAGCCAGATGTGTGGCCAAGGAATATTCACACAGATTGGGATTGAATCATGATGAGACATATGCTCCATTAGTCAAGCACACTATAAATTGGACTTTAATTACATTGGCAGCTGCTGAGAAAATGCAAGTGAAACATTTTGATGTTAAAACAGCCTTTTCTGCATGGTGAGCTGAAAGAGGACATTTACATGGAACAACCACCATGCTTTAAGGGCTCTCAATGGCCAGACCCAGTATGCAAACTCCAGAAATGTATCTCTGGTCTGAAGCAGGCTGTCAAATCATAGAATATCAAAATATATGAAGTGCTCATAAAAGGAGGATTTTGCGAGGAGCAAAGCTATCCACTGTTTATACACAAAGAGAATGACTAAGAGATGGATCCTTCTCCTCACTTATGTGGACCATCTCTGTTTTGAGCAAAAAGGGGAGGAAACTGCAATACCAGAAGACCAGGATTTTGAGACAAATTACCACATAAACATAATACATTATCTGGGTATGCAAATGGAGAGAGGAGAAGGTGGCAGTATTCTTCCTAATTAAAAGACAAAACATTCAGGAAATCATTGATTATTTCAGGATGCAAAATACAAAACCAGTAAGTACTCCAATGGAACCCAACAACACATAGGAAATGAGTAACAAGGGTATTTCACAACCAGATAATAACGAATACAGAAAAACAATAGGAAAATTGCTACACATTACATAAAAAATACCTCAACTTTCAACTGAGACTTCCAACAAATATCACATGCAGAAAAAAGTGGAAATTGGGACATGATTAGATAAGCTTTTATTAATATGAAATCTTCCACAAAAAACAGCATTATATCAGTAAACACTTATTCATAATCCCATGTATAGTCAATCATAAAAATTATTATTGTAATAATTATTTTAGGTTTTATATATAAATGCAACAAAGTTCACTCAAATATAACAGATATATATATATATATATATATATATATATATATAATATATATATATATATAATAATTAGCATATGAATCATTGGGCAGCATGGTGGCTTAGTGGTTAGCACTTCTGCCTCACAGCACTGGGGTCATGAGTTCGATTCCTTACCATGGCCTTATCTGTGTGGAGTTTGTATGTTCTCCCAGTGTTTGTGTGGGTTTCCTCCGGGTGCTCTGGTTTCCTCCCACACTCCAAAAACATATTAATAGGTTAATTGGCTGCTATCAAAATTGACCCTAGTCTCTTTCTTTCTCTCTCTCTCTCTCTCTCTCTCTGTATGTTAGGGAATTTAGACTCTAAGCTCCAATGGGGCAGGGGCTGATGTGAATTCAGTGGCGCTATATAAATAAATGATGATGATGATGATGATGATTATTGCAAATAAATCCAAATATAGTGTAGCACGGCCAATTGTATGTACTTGGAATACCGCAATATATCTTAGTAGCTCTCTGTACCTCACATATCCGTACATTGTTTACATTGAATATTGGCTACATCACCTAGTGCCAGAGCTCTGTATTTTTTGTTGTTTTACCTAAATGTCAAATGCAGCTTGACCTTATATATAGATGAGGAATGCGCTGGAGACTCTTCTGATAGAAAGTCCACCATCAGTCCACTTATTTTTACTCGGTAGAGGAACAGATAGTTGGACTAGCAGAAAGCAATCACCTTTTTTCAACAGAGACATAATAAATAGCAGCACATGCAAGTCAAGAGGCAATATTGCTGAGCCAGCTGTTAGCTGACCTAGTAAAACACCGTGCAGAACTGACACAAAGCTCTGAACCAAAGATGTCTTGCACTAGCACAGACAGAACAAGTTAACCCAAGAACCTGGCACATTGATATGAAGTGTCATCTTCCGAGGGATCTACAACAACAAGGCCTTCTTGACTTACGTTACTGTCCAACTGAAGACATGATTGCAGACAACTTACAAAACCTCTACCTGGGGAAAGACATAACAAGCTGCTAAGGAAAAAGGGTTAAGTGAAGCCTCAGATATTGAAAAAGGGTGTTGAAGTATAACAACAGCCACAGGCTAAGTATTACGAGTGATTATACTGGGAGGACAGGAAACAATTCTATCCCCACCATCTTTCCCTGTATATTGATTTAATTATAATACAATATATTAAAATATATATATATATATATATATATATATATTACATATACACACACACACGCACACACTCAAATCCCAGCCAAGTCATCAGGCTACTGATGTTAGGTATCTTGGTCCTGAGGGGGTAGAAACACTTTTGAAAGGAGAAATCAGGAACAGTTTAGTTCTAAGAGTACCCAGTTCGATGGAACCGTGTCTTGGTCACTCACTCTAATTGAGAATGTGTCAGCCCCAATAGTTTATAATTAAGAAATTAGCTTGAGGCAATCTGGACTTCCACTATCTACACACTCTCTTTTTATTTTATTTTTTATATATATGAGAGCTACAGAGGATCAAGCTAAATAGATAAAGACTAAAAGCATTTTTTAGTGTGGGTGCTATTTGTTAAAAAAAAAAGTGTATTTTTAAATCTGTGTTTCACCTTTCTATATAATGAACAGGAGTCTTATGGAGCACTTGACCAATAAAGAGGGACTCAAGGGGTTGCATTTCTTGCATTCTCCTATACGGTCTCTGCTATTAGACGAAATTCAAAAGATCAAGTGGCTGACAAGAGCTCCATGTTTATCAATGCAGGGCTTACTCCATCTGCTCAAGATTCACAGTCATAGTAACTATTCATTGGAGTGGATCCTTGAGTGTTTTTGACATGGTCTATTTTTTAAAGCTTCATTTCTATTTAAGTTGTGTGTGTCTATAACATTTTACTTGAATGCATTAAAAGTTACAACTAGTTTAAACTAGATCACCTTTTGGAAGTAGAGGTTTAGCAGTCTTGCAATCCCTCCGTTGAAATGGATGCCAACTGTGCTTTAGCCAAGGGGCATAGCAGGGTAGTCAGACCTTGATTTTAGTACTGCCTAGAACTATCTGCATAGAAGAATATATTATTTTCCTTAAGGCCAACAATCAAAGGTTAATCTTACTAGAATATATCTACCTATGGCCCATTTAGCATATTGAATAGCATGGTGTGATGATTGTAGGTCTGCTACAACCCATAGCAACCAATCTGATCTGAAGTCACAACTTCAATTGATTGGCTACTGTGGGTTTCAGTACAACCATGTATATTGCACTATATAATTACCTTAGCCTCTTTCTGTCTGCATTTGCAAATATTAAGGGATTGAATGTCAGTGCCCTGTAATGTCAGAAACTAAATATAGGAGCTGATTTTTTTTTTATGTTAGCATACTAAATGTAAGTAATTTTAAATTAATTAAAGATTTTATGAGATGGTAATTTTCAATGTGAGTCATCTTATACAGTGATAAATGGAATGTTAAACCATTACACCTAGCGAATTTCACAAGTATTTCATTTTAACAAACCTTGTATATATCCAGCAAGCTGCAGATGGCTTAACAACAATAATTGAATTACAACAGAGTGATGTGTGGCTGATGTCTTTCACATATAATTATGTTTTGCCCATATTATTTATTTCCTAGTAGTATGGCAATCACATTGCAAAAACTGTTTTTACTAAATAGTTTTAAATATAAAAATAGAAAGCAACACACAGCGTAAGATAATGAAAAGCATGTCAAAGACAAAAATGTATTTGGAAAAATAACCACTGAGAACATTAGGCTATATTTTGAATATAAGTAATGCACCCAAGGCAGAGGACATGAAGAATTTAATGTAGGTACCCCGTCTATACCATTTTTATTTTTTTATTGTTAAAACTTTTTTTGCTTCCAGATGGTGTTCAGGGCTCTGCCAGTAGAGGGAGCTGTATATGTTCTAGTGCGGCGGTTCCCAAAGTGTGCGCCGTGGCTTCGAAGGGTGCTGCGGCGCTGTCACAGGGGTGCCGCCGAGGTCAGGAAATTAAAAAAAATAGTTAGCAATACGGCGATGCCCGGGACCCAACATCCTCCTCCCTCCTCACTTCTCACTGAATGTCGGGCATGATGACGTCATGCCCGACATTTTCAGTGGGAAGGGACAGGAGAGAGGTGGATGCTGGGTCCTGGGCGCCGTCGGATTGGTAAGAAAACAGAAGAAAAGATAGAAGAAAGAAGGCCAAGTTTGGTAAGTAATGAACGGGGAGGGGAAATGGTGATAGGAAACAGCAATGGAGGAGCAGAAGAATGAAGGAGGGCGCAGAGTGTGTGGCTGAAGAGGGCGCAGAGTGTGTGGCTGAAGAGGGCGCAGAGTGTGTGGCTGAAGGGGGCGCAGAGTGTGTGGCTGAAGGGGGCGCAGAGTGTGTGGCTGAAGGGGGCGCAGAGTGTGTGGCTGAAGGGGGCGCAGAGTGTGTGGCTGAAGGGGGCGCAGAGTGTGTGGCTGAAGGGGGCGCAGAGTGTGTGGTTGAAGGGGGCGCAGAGTGTGTGGCTGAAGGGGGCGCAGAGTGTGTGGCTGAAGGGGGCGCAGAGTGTGTGGCTTAAGGGGGCGCAGAGTGTGTGGCTGAAGGGGGCGCAGAGTGTGTGGCTGAAGGGGGCGCAGAGTGTGTGGTTGAAGGGGGCGCAGAGTGTGTGGCTGAAGGGGGCGCAGAGTGTGTGGCTGAAGAGGGCGCAGAGTGTGTGGCTGAAGGGGGCGCAGAGTGTGTGGCTGAAGGGGGCGCAGAGTGTGTGGCTGAAGGGGGCGCAGAGTGTGTGGTTGAAGGGGGCGCAGAGTGTGTGGCTGAAGGGGGCGCAGAGTGTGTGGCTGAAGAGGGCACAGAGTGTGTGGCTGAGGGAGGGCACAGTGTGATCATTTTTGTACATGTTGTTTTATTTTGTTTGATCTTATTCCTCTTAGTATTAGCTGTAAATTATTCTTTGACAGAAATATAATTGAAAAAAATATATAAAAATATTATTTCCCCTTAGATTTATGTGTGTTATTTTTGCAAACCACTTACTAAGCTTATTCTATCCTATGCATTCATTTTCTTGGTAAATTATACCAATGCATTTTCATTTCTGGGAGATGTTACATGCAAAATTCAAACAAGAACATGAACATTTGGCTGCAATTTGCCAACCATGTAAAAGTCAATCTAGTGCTATAGTACAGTATGTGTTGAAAACATTTTTACTAACATAGAAAGCAGTAATAACTAGGTCCACCAATTTAGTTACTCTGGAAGTGAGAGGGTTAAGGAAAATACAAAAAAGTAGAGAATTCTGAATGAATAAAGTACTTTAAAGTGCACATTGGTAGCACTGATTGGACAGCTGCCACTGTGCCACAGCAGCCGCCCGATCTGCTTTATCAATATATTTGCACTGTGTTTATAAATCTCAGTGAAGTCTAACGCTGGAGAGTGACCTGTGGAAGCAAGGCTGGGATTCTCAGTAACTGTGGGGAAACGTAAATAAAAACCTTGTGCTTCTGTCAGTTGACCCATAAAAACATTGGCCTGGAGTTCTTCTTTGAGATACTTTATCCTGTAAGTAACTGCAGCCCCACTGAAATTATCTAGTGTCTTTCGACAGAGTCCAGTTAGGACACGAAGGTGACTGCTTTTTGTAGAGGTGTTGTTCCACTTTAGGCACATTATTGTTTTGGGAATTTTATAACCAGTTGAAGGATTTAGTAAACTGAGTTCGGTATGACTGAGACACTTCCAAGTGTAGACAGGCTAGTGCTTCCGACTGAGCCTATAAGTAAGGAAGACATAGCATGTGGTTTCTACATAAACAATACTCTCTATAAGGCACTATTTGAATAAGTAGCTACGAGCCTCAGTAGGCTGTCTCAAGCTGCCACCCTGGGACATTTAAAAACATTTAAAGAGAGACTATTGAGATTTCCCAACAACCCCATTCCAATTATGTTTCTGATGCCCACTATGTTTGTTCCACTGAAACATTGTTCATTTAGTTCATAAACATCACATAGTTTTTAATTTCCTTTGAACATGGCTCTTTGTCAAATAAACTTTAATATGCAATACAGCCTTGGGACATTCACCCATGAATATACCCTGTCTAGAAGTGTTTCATTTTCTTTTGGGTGGTATATTATCAAACCCTATCTTTTAGGGCCATCTGTACCAATATATGTTTCATGCCTCTTAAATCTATCTTCTCTTTCCTTTGTTCATTCAAATAAACATTAAATGATTCTACATGGCTCTCCTTGCAGAGCTTCCTTTGTCGGTCAGGGAAAACTCAGCTGCCCAACAGAACAGTACACAGAGTCTCCTGCAAGGGAGTTAAAGTTGGGAATCCGACTAAAACAGTGTAAAGAAATAACCAATCAAAGCAGTTCTGGAGCATAAGTTTACATTGCTGGTGCCAAATGTGAATCCAGCCTTCTCAGGCTCTTAGCTTTTTAGCTGGAGCAGCTGCTTAAGTATTTCAGCTACAACCCAAGGCCAGCATTGGGTGAGAAGCTTGATGAGGTTATTGATGCTATAAAAGTATTCTCATTAAATCAAAATGAACGACCAGAACCAGCATTTTCACTAAAAACCTTCTCTGATATATAGGTTTTTGTATCAAAGACATCTTTGTCAAGGTCATACATTAGTAGCACACATCTTTATATTACTAGTATTTCTTTGTGATAACATCAGTTCTAAAGCATTCAAGTTTTCACATACAGCACAAATATTTTATACCGCAACACCAATGTCACCAATGCATTCTATAGCCAGTTATGAGAAAGAGAGACATAAAGACACATTCATACTACAATGCAGTAATAATCTTCATATGCAACAAAAAATAGTAAATAGCAGTTTCTTAAGCTTACTTTAGAGAGTCCTCCTACTTCCAAATAGAAACAGATGACAAATACGTTCCAAGCCACCCAGAAAGCTGTCCAAACTGTGTACTGGAGTAAAGGCAAAATATAAGAAAAGTTAGTTATTTTTCAATTCATATTGTACTGTCCCAACATTAAATCTTTAACACCTTTAGAACCCGACACTGAATAAACTAGTAGGAGTATTATTTATTACACAAGTACGCTATATTTTATAAGCATACATTTTGTGGCTCATATAACTATATCTGAGTTGATGAATACGTCTAAACAAATCCAATAAGTGAAGCACTTGTACATTTTATTAAATTAGAGGCAGATAATAATGAAGATGTCTTTATTTGAAGTTTTGACCTAGACTTGACATAAAGACACACGTTTAATTGAGTCTGTTAATTAAAAATCTACATAAAATAAAATGCCTTTAGGCTTTTGTTAAAAGAGAGGTAGGGGATATTTCACTTTACAGACTGACAGATGTTATTTACATTGAAACTTTTAAGGAATCATCTAATTTGGTTACTCTTTCTGATGACGCACTGAGGCAAATTAAATCTACCATGGGTCCTGTGCAGTGCCATAGAGCCAACTTGTCGCAATGTGAAACACATTTAGAATTCTTCAATATGCATTCTGGATCTTAAATAAATTTACACAGCAAAATCAGATTCAAGGTAATAGCTATAAATAGTAATACTATTCCAAATATAAATAATATTCCCAAATTCATTAATATACGCTCCAAACACCTAACCCCAAACTCACCTTAGCCCTGGTCTAGGTCAAACCTTCATCATTTAGATTGAATGGAAAATATTTGAGGCCCCTTATTGCCCTGATCTCTCGGCTACCTACATAAACGCTTCTATTATAATCCACCACTGAACATGAAGTGACCTTCCATAAACAAAATGTTTCATGCTAAGCATGCTTATAAACATGGCACCCAATGCTGGATTCACTGGTAGCTATAAAGAGAATCTTATTGTTTATTTACCATATTTCACTTCAGCATATCCTTTGTTTGAATATAACTTAGCTTAGAAAGACTTCCTATCCCTTGCCTCCTGCTTGGAGATCTCATACTCTAAGACCAGAATGTGGACATTCTGCCAAATGATATGTGAAACAATGGACTGTAATGAGATGAACACTGTCAAGAGTCAGATTAACATAGGGGCTGATGGAGCTGCAGCTCCAGATCCCCCTTCAGAAATATGCCCATGAAGGAGAAGTGCATGTCCTTCCTTTAGAGCAGCTTGCATGGTCCAGGAACTGGGAGCAGGAGGGGGAGCAGAGTTAATTTTTAATTTTATGTGTAATGTAAACTCATATATAATTGTAATTTTACATATAAACCAGGTGGTCCGGCACTATAGATTAGTCTGTGCTGTTGGTGACCCCGCCCCTACTGACTGAGCCATCATGAGACCAGCCACATGATGGCCAACAAATAGTTAATAGCGTATTATTGTATAGGCCAGGCCCTACTTATTGTATTTCCAGGGTGTGAGGGAAGACAAGAGGGTTCACGGACTGATCAACAGCTCTGCTACTCAGCTGCTACAGCAGGCTCTAAGGTGGGCTGCCCATGGCTCATTTTGGATCAGGACTGCCTGCTAATTGGCATCAAGAAAGGCCACCCCCAGCCCATGAGTAATGGCTCCCTTCTGGGGCATGAGCATGCTGCTGGGCAAACTTGGGAAATTGGGTACCGTATGACCTCATTCATCAACCAGACGGTATGCAGCAGCAACATAAATTTTAAAACTGTTACTGGTCTATCTACTTCCATCATCATCAAAGGAGAAATTTAGAAGTGGTGGTATAGAAATTTAGGAGTGGGTGTATGGAAAATGGTCTTGAAAGGAATTTGATAGTTTTACAATGAAAGAAATGGCAGAATTGTTATACCACCATATATCAGCCCACTTGACTTCTCTCTCTCTCCCTCTCTCTCTCTCTAAATATATAATATTACTAGTTGTTATGTAAATTATCATCATCAACATTTATTTATATAGTGTCAGCAGATTCCGTAGTGCTTTACAATTGGGACATATATGTTCTTATTAATATTCTGTTTTCTTAGAGTGGGATCAATAAAATTTTAGAGATTAAATACATATCAGAGCTGCTACCCACCTGTCGACCTGTAGAGTTGACTAGCCCTTGATATTCAATTTGAATATTACTACTGTAGTATCCAATTTTATGGATTTATGATGCTTTGGACCATTTATGGTGATGTCTCTTGTGTATTTTAGATTTTTTTTATCTTTATATTTCCTTACAATTACATATTCATCAAGCTTAGAATGCTAATGGTATTTCTAGAACTATTACCACAGGTCAAAAAGGAATAAAACAGATGATTTAACATAAGCAGTAAACTTGAAAAAAAAATTAAATCTGAAAAAAATGCATCATCCAATTCACCAAACTCCCAATCTGAACCTTTGACCAATGTGTATTTTTTTATTTGCTGAACAATATATCTGTTCGATACAACAGCATATATGTGTTGTATATACAGAGCATAGTTCATTTGCAGAAGAATACCTGTGTTTTATATGAGAGTAGTATCTATGTGTTGCACAAACACAAACATAGCATACTCTATTTGCAGAGAAAGTAAGATGTGTTTTACAGATTTAAATCTCAGGGAAAGACAGAGAACCAGGAATAAGAACTAAAGGCTGAAGTAAGCATAAAGTAAAATAAAAGCTGAGGCTGTATCACTAAACTGTAGCTAGTCCTCTGGGGTCAAAAATTTAACTTGAGTACACACATCTGATGTCATAAGGGAGGGCTTGGTATAGTCTATAAGATTGATGGGTGGAGAGTAAATCATTATCTTGAGTTGGCTGAACTCAGGTATCTGTTATAGATTCTCAGGCTGTTCTATGATAATAGTGGCCAGTTCCTGGTAGGTCTAGAGTGCTTGTGGATATCCTGGATGGCGAATTGCCGTAAAGCGCAGTGCAGTCGACAGCTAGTGGTTGGGGAGCACATTACGTAGTGGGCAAGCTGAACCCGCTTCTCTCTTCGATGAGTCGGCTATAGTCTTGGTCCAAGTACCGCCCCTGTGGGGCAGCTTGTGGTTGCGTTCCTTTGGCCCAGAAGGGTTGCGAGTTCTGTAGTGCCCGGAACAGATGGTCCCGGTAAGGTAGATATGTGCACCCGGGGTGTGTTTTGGTTGCCCCCCACCCCCACCCCCGTTTGCAGATGTCTGATGGTTAATGCGGTGACATCTTGGATGCCTAGCGGATGTCGTACTGACTGCTCTTTTCTCCACCACCATTTTTGCAAATAAACTCCTTGGAATTTTTCCACATTTAAATCTTGTGTCAATCATTTAAAGTAGTTAAATCAGTATTAAGAGGTTAATGTGAAGTAAGGGATATCAGTCATTAAGCATTTTATAGTATGAGTCCATTGCTCATTCATTTCTCATTCAGGTTAACATGAAATACAACTGACTTGCTGGGGTAAACTGAAAGCTAAGAGGGAAAAAAGTTACAGAAAGTTTTGAGAAGTACAACTGGTCCAAGTACATCCATTGTAGGGTGACTTTGCAGCCGGTCCAACTGCATCCAGTGATCATCCAGACGGAAAGAATAAACAAAACGTAATCAGTCAATTTGTCAAAGGTGACACAGAAAATGTGATTGATCAACCACAAGCATCATTCATTTCTAATGCTGTTGGAGAGCGGGTAGTATCTGAAGCCTTGCATGAATATTTTTGTCAGACGGTTGCTGATTGCCACTTCATGGACAGTGATTTTAGGGACACAATAAAAACATTCCCTGGGGAACATTTTTTACAACATTATACAATGTCATTTTTTTGCAAGTTAATTTCTCTTCTAGTGATAAATGGGGAGAAAGATCAGTGCGATTAGCTTTGTTACTTGCCAAAACCTTGTATAGGTTTTTGCAGAATACACTATACATTTGGCAGCTGATGATTGTTCAGACTGGGGGAATGCAACCCAAAATTAAAGCCATAATGAAAACAATGCAACTCTTGCAGATTCTCTTGAAAAAGTTATTAGACGAAAATCAACCAAAGAACGCATAGACAAATGTTGAGTAATACAACAAGTCTCAGGAAAGGTATTGGCATCAAATTCTGTGCAGAATTTTAAATTGCCTTTTTGTGGAAATTATTAAATCGTTGGATCAGTGCACAATACGAAATATTGGGTTGTCTAGAAATTTTGTGGCGTATGATTCCTTCCTTACTGAACACATTCAGCTACAAAGGGAGAGGACATGTAACATATCTATCATCAGTAATTTGTGATCAATTTATGGAGGGAATTGACCAATTATTGGCATCACGAAATTGCAGACAAGCAAAGTATGTACTAAAGTCAGTACAATAGTGGAATATACTCAAGAGTTATTGGATCAAAATATGTAGGTGACATAATACCATGTGTTGCTTTCTTTAATATCTATTTTCCACCTGTGCACACATAGACACATATGGGCCTGAGTCCTTAAGGAGATAAAGCAAAAAAAAAGGAGTAACTTTGCACCTGGGTAAGACCATGTTGCATTGGAGGGGCATGTCCTAGATTAACTTTAAATGTCAGCGGAAAAATAAAGCTATCAAGTATTTTTGTGCTACATGAAAAAACAGTATTTCCCTTATGTGCAAAATTATAAACTGATTTACACCTCTTGCATTGGAACATGGTTTGTCCAGGATCAAATTTACTTCTTTTTTGCCTCACTCTTCTTAATGACTCAAGTCTAGAAATACTTTTCTTGTTCACTGTCTTCAGATTTTGGAGTCTGGTTGTTGTTTTTTTTTTCTTTTATATATAGCTTACTGTTTGATTTTATAAGTTTAGATGTCATTTTAGAGTTTACGACATACTTGCCAACATTTGTTTTCTGGCTTCCGGGAGATGCCGGCTGGGACGTGGGCGTACAGGGGGCGGGGCGCCGAGAATCGCGGCGTTTAAACCGAATTTTGCCGATCAGGGAGATTGCCACACTCGCCCGGGAGTCCGGGAGACTCTCGCAAAATGCGGGAGTCTCCCGGACATTTCGGGAGAGTTGGCAAGTATGGTTTACGATAAGTGCATTTTATATGAAAGCACATGCTCTTAATTTTACAAAAGTGTTTTCTGATTCCACAAAGATCTTTGCATTTCTTATCATTGCAATTTAAACGTTTAAGTGTTGACAGACACACTGGATAGAGCAATTTCTATTACTTTTTTTTGTCTGTGCTCAATAGCAATGTCTGCAGGCACGCCAATGTCTGTATCAAATTTCTCATAGACTATAATACCTCTACTGGGTTGGTCTAAATCTGGTAATATGATGATGCTGGAGCATAATGTCCCGGTCACATAATAGTTTATGTTTTATTTATTCTTGCTATGGTTGCATGTTGTGCAACCTGCATTTTGGTCAATGTAAAATATTGAAAAATAAGCAATTTTCATGTACATATTTCTGTTAAAGCACATGACAAATAAAAATAATTATTTTAATAACAAACTATAGTTTGTGCTTTTGTCTTAAATGGGCAGTAAAATAATAACTTTATCTCCCAACTGTTCCAATTCCATTAGTATTGTGTTGATTTTGGGGACAGAGATTGAAGTAATTGGAGGAAGGTGCTAGCTACCCCCGCCCCTATAGTGCTGGCAACATCTCCATGTCACTGATCCCCCCCCCTCTGGTAATCCAACCCTGCTCACAATAGGCCCTTCCTAATATGTAGCTCCAGGCCCATGTTAAAATATCCTGGACATATTTATAAACTTTAAAATAATTTAAAAGCTCAGATCAGTATCATATATATTTTGTTAAAAAAAGTAAAGAAAAGTAAACAAACTATCAGGAGTTGTTGTCCCCTTATCTGTCCTCCTAAAATGTGAGTACCTCCATGTCCATCCTCCTAAACTGTGAGTATCTCCATGTCCATCCTCCTAAACTGTGGCTATCCCCTTATCTCTCCTCCTAAAATGTGTGTAACTCCATGTCCATCCTCCTAAACTGTGAGTATCTCCATGTCTTTCCTCCGAAACCGTGGCTATCCCCTTATCTATCTTCCTAAACTGTGATTATTACTATATGTATCCTCCTAAACTTTGAGTATCCCTCTTATCTGTCCTGTGGTGTACAAACAGGAAACGGAGAGGAAAAGTATTAGGTTAAGACAACAAATTTTGTTTTTAGATAACGAAATAAGAAAATTTAAGTCAAGAATGTTTGTTAATAGTAGAATATGTCTGTTTTTTATTATACTATACCTAAAATATACAGTTAAGTATAAGATTAGAAATTAACTATATATACAGTCATGGCAAAGAATATTGCCACAGTTGCATTTTTTTTTCTAATAATGCACTATTTCTACCAGAAAATTATTGAAATAAAAATATTTTGGAATCCACATCTGTATTTTTTTGGGTTTGCAGTGGAATAAAACACAAAAAGCAGAAAAGATTTATAGCTTCCTCCACACAGAAATCTTTAACTGGGTCAGACAAACTTATTGCATCTTTTAGAAGTAGATAAAAATAATTAATCAAACAGGTTATTCTCCTTCAGTTTGGAACAAAACTCAACTGAGGTGAGTAGCAGGTGTCTGCAACACAAACTTACAAATTAAATGAGCTTGAATACAGAAAAGGACTCATTCTCCTGTTTTGTGTCACTGTGTGTACTGCAATCAGCATTGAGAAAAAAAAAGAAAGCCAGAGAAATGTCTGAGGAGGTTAGACAGAAAATTGAAGCCAAGCATGAACAATCTAAAGGCTACAAATCAATCTCCGGAAACCTTGATGCTCCCTTTTTCACCGTATGTAATGTCATTAGGAAGTTTAAAGGTCATGGCACTGTGGACAACCACCCTGGATGTTGACGCAAGAGAAAACTCAATTAAAGATTGCAGCACAAGGATTGTTGATGGTGGATAAAGTACTTTGATCAACTTCCAAACAGATTCAAGCTGACTTTCAGACATAAGGTACAACAGTTTAAACTTGCACCATCTGTCACCAAGGCAATGAAAAGGGGTTATATGGTAGGAGACCCAGGTTGACCACACTGCTGAGAGAGACAAAAGAAAGCCAGACTGGAGTTTGCCAAATAATATGTGGACTAGCCAAATTCCTTCTGGTATTATATCTTGTGGACAGATGAGACCAAATTAGAACTTTTTGGTAAAGCACATCATTCCTATGTTACAGAAAGCAAAATGAATCTTTCTAAGAAAAGAACACCTTCATGGAGGAGGTTCAGGGATGATTTGGGGTTGTTGTGCTGCATCTGGCACTGGGTGTCTTGGACATGAGCATGGCATCATGAAATCTGGAGATTACACCTCAAAAAGCACTCAGGAATGGTTCAAGACAAGACACTGGACTGTTGTGAAGTGGCCAGTAATAAGTCCAGATCTAAATCCCATAGAACACCTGTGGAGAGACCTGAAAACAGCAGCTGGGAGAAGACTCCTTTAATATTTGCGAGAGCTGGATCAGTTCTGCCAAGTAGAGAGGTGCAGGAAGGTTTGCAGTATTTTTTCGCCCAAAGGCTGTGATACCAATAATAATAATTATGTTAATGCCATTTATTTTCATTTTCTCATTTGAAAGGAAATAAAATATTACATTTAGAATTCAAATCAAAAGTTCTGTAACATTAACAGAGAAAGCATTGTAGAGACCAAATACTGTTGTTAATTTCAACTTTCAATCAATAAGAAAATGTAAGAGATTTAAAAAAAGTGCGAGGGTGCCAATATTTTTGGCCACTACTGTATTCATGAACATAATAGTTTGTCAATCTTATAAATAAATACTATGAAAATAAAATGGTTAACACTTACCACCACTATGTATCGCGGTCTGTACTGTATTGTGCCAAATAGTCCTAAAATGACAACAATTATATGTAGAAAATTTGCAAGGATTGGTGCCCACTGGTATCCAAGAAAGTCAAATATTTGCCTCTCCAAAGCTGCCAACTGTAAAAAATAGAAATAATTAGTTCATGAAATATATTAAAATGGGCAAAATTACATAAACATAACTGGGACTATTTAAAGGAACATTCCAATGTGCCCCATCTGAGCTGTAACCCACAACAGCCAATAGGAGGCTTGCTTTAATTTTAAACTGCACAAGAAACTGATTGGTTGCTATGGGTTATAGCACATATAGCATAGACTTATAAAATAATTTATTAAATAAGTTCCGTGTGCCTTTAAAAACAATCAACCATACAGAAAGCACAAGCATTATAAAACAAAGTCTTTATTTATTTATTTTTTTGAATTACCTCACTTATTAATTAAAATTCTGTTTATCTCCTAAAGTACTGTTTATCAAGATCTTAATTAAGTAACCAGTAAGGTGGCATTGTGGCTGCACATCTGACATTGCACATTTTGCATTGCTCAATTTGATAGTTTTACACTGAAACCAGTAAGAGAAGTGGTGCTATGTCATACCACTGTATACACCTCCACTTTGACCACTGGGTTTATGTGTTACACCATGGTTGCCTACTCTCCTGGAATGTCCCGGAGACTCCCAAATTTCTGGGAGTCCTTCTGGGCTCCCGGGAGAGCAGGGCAACCTCCCAGAACCTGAACACACTTAATTAATTAAATTGCAGGGCCTGGGATTATGACGAGAAGCATGTGTCATCATGGCCCCACCCCCTGCCATAATAGGCTAGAACTGAACAAGTGTGTTTAGGGGGTGGGGCCAACTTTCCAAAGTTGGCAAGTATTTCCCTGCCCATAAAATCTATTGCAGTAGTGCAAAAGTAGTTGCATAGCGTGAAATAAGGTGAAGAAACGGCAAATGCACAGCACACAGGTACTTTTCTGTATTGGTGAATGACCTTAATTGAGTTCAGAAGACTGTCCAACCAGTGAATTGTTTGTCTTTTGTGGTGCCTGCTAAATGCCATTCTATCTCTCCCAGATAATGAGCAACATAACAGAAATTTACAGTACATTTCCCTTCCATTCTGGCTTTATCCCTTCAAATCATTCTATCCACTAGAGAGTTTGTAAAATGAAAATATAGCATTAGTCAGCAGCATGAAAGTCATCACACGATAATATAGGGACACTGTAAATGTTAATTACGCTCTGTAGTGCTAATGTATCATTTGCTAAGTCTCATTGCTTTGCTTATAATGAGCAGCTTAATCAGTCAAAATGAAAACTCTGCATCTCTGATCAAAAACATGGTTTTGACAACAGAAACAAAACTTTGGTTGAAATCAGTTAAGCTCTGTATAAAAAAAACATCTAACAACCAAAGAGCTAAAAAGCTAGAAAAGAAGCGTATAAAGTGATCTTATGAATACATCTTTATAGATAATGGTCACCACCTATTCATAAAACATATGTAAATCATAACATTAAAATCATAATGTAAATAGAACTAACTTCAACTTCGTTACAATTAAATGTCCGTAGAGCAGCTGAAGATTTTACACAAAATATATATTCTCTCTTTGCTATCTGGATATATAGTGTAATGTTTCAGAGAGATACATGTTCTATGTTTGACTCTTTCTAAATATATTTGTGTAAATTAATGAGCCATCGATTTTATTACACAAGAAAAGTTGTAGTTAATTCTAATTACATTATGATTTTAATGTTATGACTTATATATGTTTTATGAATAAAAAGTTTTTATGAACACCGTGTATGGTGGTAACCATTATCTAAAAAGATTTATTCATAAGATCACTTTAGGTGCTCCTTTTTAGCTTTGTAGCTCTTTGGTTGTTAGATGTTTGGTATTGGTCTCACAAAAATCCCTCAATAGGAGCATTTTTCAAATCGAGTTTTGCGGTGGAACAGGCCCATCTGCAAAGTTCTAGTATTACAGTGTGTGAGTACTGATTTTTCTTTGCCCTTCTACAGAATGCCATTCCAAACTGTATTTGTAAATTAAAATTTTGTGGAATTTATAGTTTATGGCGGGAATGTAATTGCTGGTGGTGGGCCGCTGGACATCACTGTCTTGTCCGGCTGTGCACTTTGCCTGCCAATACGATACAAAACTCTGCATCCGTATTGGCCGCTAGGAAAATGAGCGGAAATTTAAGTAAAACTCCACATTGCTGCACCTCGCACTGAATCGACTTCCCCCCTATGAGTAGAGCTGGGACAACAATGATCAAATTACTTTGCTCTATAATATGGATGGGGCTAGGACTGAGAATACTTCAGGCCAAATATCGCCAGTAAAATGTGCTAAATGTACTTCGTGTTCTCCGTAGGCAAACAGCTTGAGAGTCATCTGAAAAATGCAGCAGTCATTGGGTTAATTGATCATTTTGATAGGTGATCATGTCTGTTCACACCTAGTGCTCATCCACACGAGCTTGTGCAGAAATATATCAATAAATACAGCAGGTTTAGATCCCTATGCAGCGCTACTTGTGGTCTCACAGATAGCAGTAAAATACCCAGCATGGAGGGGAACATAAAAAATTATGTTTTCATTCACTACCATGATACATATTTGTTTCCCAAAACTTTTTACTGCCAAAGAGATTATGTGGCTGTATCCAGTTCTTATCTGTTTGTCTCATTTAGGGGTGAACAGAAAGGAAAAGTTGCCGTAGAGATCAATAATAACGTGACAGCTTGTGAGCAGTCAGAGAAATGCAGCTAATTGCCTGTGGCAATCTTGATGCTAATGAGCCCTCAGGTTACTAAACAATATTAGCTTAAAATTAGCAATAGCAATGTTTGATGGGTTCATTTTATCTCAGCTAGTGAAGAATTCCAAGTTCATTTTAAGGCTGTCAAATAAACAGAAAACAATAATTGAAATAACTGTGAACAAGTATTAAAGCACATTTCATATCATTTAGGAATAATAACACACATTTGAAAATATGTAATAGAAAAATCCATACTGTACTCTCTAAAATCATGTTACTGTTTTCTTATATGTTATTATATTTTCCTTACAAAATAAAAATACATTCAATTCCATCGGAAATGTAATAATTATTTATGATGTTTTTAGTCTTTCGATAAGGATAATTTTTTAACAGGTAACACTGTTGCTACTACAGTCCCTGAAAACATGTCATGTAATTAAAGGCTCTACTTTATAAGATGAATACGATGAGGAGCACAAGAACAGATCATTAGATATAATCAAATATTAATCAACATTAGTACATTTGAACAAGAAAGATTGAAGTTCACTATATTAGATGCACATTTGCACACTGATTTGTGCAGAACCATTATCACCGTTTATTTATAAGGCACCACAAGTGGTCTGCAGTGCAATACACAGAGAGCATGCAGTAAGCACTACTATATAGACAGAACAATATTATGACAAGGAGCAGCAAAACCAGCACTGAGGAAGTAGGAGGGGGCTAAGCTTTCACTATATCATGAGCAGGGCCGGATTAAGGGACTGGGCTAAAGGGGCCTCCATTCCCCCATGAGGGGCCCCCCCGTGATCTGAGCTGCCCCCCCCGGTGAGCCGAGCTGCCCCCCAAGGCACTTACCTCCCTCTCCTGGCATTGCAGTCCTTCTCCGGCGTGCTGTATGCTCTTTACTGAGGAGATCTCGTGAGAGTGAGACTCACGAGATCTCCTCAGTAACGAGACTACAGCGCTCCGGGGAAGGACCGCAGTGAAAGTGCTCAGCAGCATTGATCGGTCGGGGGCGCCCCCGACCGATCAATACTGCTGCTGAGCACTTAAAAGGGCCCCCTGGATGCCCGAGGCCCCTGGGCTGTAGCCCAGTTAGCCCTATGGTTAATCCAGCCCTGATCATGAGGCATGGGGAGAGAGGGAACTAGAAGGGAGTAAATAGCCAGGCGCGGGCTGGCAGATGTCAGCCCGGGGTGCGCACAGGCGGCCGCAGCACGTGACACGCGATGCGGCCGCGTCATTGATGACTCGGCCGCATCGCGTGTCACATGATGCGGCCGCCTGTGCGCTGATGTGGCTGCATCCCATGACACGGGATGCGGCCGCATCAGCGCACAGGCGGCCCTATCAGCGGTAAGACTGAGCGGCCCAGGGGGCCGCTGCCCCCCTGCCCCCCGGGCCAGCCCGCCCCTGTAAAAAGCACTAGCTGAACTTGTACCCAATAAAGTGGAAGCAGGAAACAGGATCAGAATCACTGAGAACAGAAGGTAAGGCCCTGTCATGCTGGTGGTAACAATAGTGGGGAATGGAGGACATGAGGGAGAGGGCCCTGCTCATCAGAGCTTACAATCTAAGCGGCGGGGTAGAGGAGTGGGGGTGATACAGAGAGGGTGAGCCAAGGGGAGTAGAGGTGAGTAAGGAGGAGAGCTGATAGGCTTTGATGAAGAAATAAGCTTTAAGAGCCCGCTTAAAGCCTTGGAGAGTGGTAGGAAGCCTGATTGGAAGAGGGAATGATTTTTAAGCTTGCCCAGCCCAGTGACCATCCCATTATTAGCTTATTGCTGTGTGTGCTCAAGCAGCCAATGGCCATCACAGGAAATCATATAGCTTGCAAACTGGCGCACGCAATAAATACCTGTATGACAATTTAGTTTCAATGATACAAATGAATAATAGCATCTATAATTGAAAGCAACTTTGTACAGATACATAAATCTAGCTGATCCCCACCTTATTGAATCTGTGCAGTGTCACCAAATCGGCCATCTGGCTATTCACAGATCAAGCTGACTGATAAATAACCAGAGTTGGCAGCTTTTATTAGAGCATCAGCAATAATGTATTTTTTTCTTTATCCTAGTCACAACTGCATTTGGAAGAAACATTTTATGTGTCGGAAAAAAACATCAGATATCTAATGTTATTTGATATTGCTTAAGTCTGTGGGATCCGCTCTTTGCCAGCACACTTGCTGTTTCCAAAGCTCATGAGAATTACATGTAGCATTTTCCCAGTGGAGATGCAAAAAGCTGCTGGCAACCAGGTCCATTGAAATAAATATAAAATTATTTAGCCTGTCGCACAGAAGCTGTATAAAGCTTTTGAAATATCAAAGCAACGTTTTCCATAGCTGATATAAAAACACGCAGTAATGATCTTGAAAATGCTCCTAACATGATCATTCATAAGCAGTAGAAATACGCTGCTTCTAAAATGCAGATGTGACGCAGCCTTAGGTGTTCTATATGGCTATATACAAAGTTCAGATACAACATGATCCATGTTTTTCTGGCTCTGTAAAATGCAATGTATATGTGACTGTGTAAATAAGACTATAATTATTATGATTACCATTATTTATATAGCACCACTAATTCCGCAGCGCTGCACAGAGAACTCACTCATATCAGTCCCTGCCCCATTGGGGCTTACAGTCTAAATTCCCTCACACATGGACACACAGACTAGGGTCAATTTGTTAGCAGCCAATTAACCTACTAGTATGTTTTTTGGGAGTGTTGGAGGAACCCCAGAGCACCCGGAGGAAACCCACGCAAACACGGGGAGAACATACAAACTCTGCACAGATAAGGCCGTGGTTGGGAATTGAACTCATGACCCCAGTGCTGTAAGGCAGAAGTGCTGACCACTTAGCCGCCGTGCTGCCCAATAAGAATTTAATCTACAATCTAGGTTAATTAAATTATAAAGTAAAAACATATCTGCAGAGAGGTACTACTTTGCTGAAATAATTGGACTTATATGAATCTTTCTGCTCTCTGGATAATGTCAGCTGATGTATGAAAAGATGATATCCCAGCATGAGACAGACAAGTAACTGCATTAATAGTTTGATTCAACAACAACAATGTTTGTCCTTTTTCACCTGTCTCAAACATTTAATTTAAACTCAGCACCCCACTGAGCCACTCTTTTCTCTGACAAATGTATTCAGCTTTCTAAATATTTTAAGCACTTTTACAATGTAATTCATACATATTTCATCATAAAAGATAATGTCTTAGATGGATGGTTATAAGCCCGTATCTTAATGATCATATGTTCATTTAACAATCTGTGCATTTTGAGATAAACTATTCATATTAATATGGAAACAAGATCCATCAAATTATTAAAAGATTCATCTGTAACTTTTACTTATTAGTTGAAAATATGCAATATAAAAAGCAGAGGTACAGTACAGGCACCTTATGTTCAAAATACACAAAATAAAACACATTTTGAGGAATGTTATACAGATAAATGAACAATGCATATCAGATTTAGACTATTTTTAGTCATGGCAGATGGATCTTCAGGTCTCCCTGCTGACAGGCAATGGTTGGAATGCTGCTCCATATGCTTTTGTTTTTTTGAGGGATGGTCTGGATTTTGGAGGGTTAGTCATTTGGGGGTAGGATATCAGATATTAGCGTGTTTTTGGCTGATTGGGGTGTGGCTTGGGCAAATTGGGGGAGTCACCCAAAGTAAGATTCTTGCAGCAGAATTTTGCTAGGTATGCTGATGATGAACTACTACTACTACTACTACCTACCACTACTACCACTACCACTACCACTACCGCCACTACTACTACCACCACTACTACTACCACCACCACCACCACCACCACTACGACTACTACCACCACCACCACTACCACTACCACCACTACTACCACCACTACCACTACCACCACTACCACTACCACCACCACTACTACTACCACCACCACCACCACTACTACCACTACCACTACCACCACCACCACCACGACTACTACCACCACCACCACCACCACTACCACTACCACTACCACCACTACTACCACCACCACCACCACTACTACCACTACTACCACCACCACTACTACTACTACTACTACTACCACTACTACTACTACTACAACTACCACTACTACTACAACTACCACTACTACCACTACTACTACTACTACTTTAGCACTTCTGTCCCACAGCACTGGGCTCATGAGTTTGATTCCTGACTATGGCCTTATCTGTGTGGGGTTTGTATGTTCTCCCTGTGTTTGTGTGGTTTTCCTCCGGGTGCTCCGGTTGCCTCCCACACTCCAAAAACATACTAGTAAAGTGACTGGTATCAAATTGACCTTAGTCTGTGTGTGTGTGTGTGTGTGTATATATATATATTAGGAAATTTAGATTGTAAGCTCCAGTGGGGAGGGACTGAGGTGAGTTAGTTCTCTGTACAGCGCTGCAAAAATAGTGGCGCTATACAAATAGCTGCTGCTGAAGATGATTACTATAATTTATTTAAAAAGCATCACAAGGGTTCTGACAAAATAACATAGTAAAAGATTGGCACAATTAACTAAATACAAACTACAAATTAACATAATTACATAAATAACACCCACAAAATGACATCATTACATAAGTAAAACATTATGAAAGAGAACCCTGCTTGAGAGCTTCCATTATAGAGGGGAGATGGTGAAGTTGAGTGGAGCATGGCCGGATTAAGGGGGGGGCACAGGGGGCACGTGCCCCGGGCCCCCTCTCTCCGAGGGCCCCCCGCTGATCGGATCACCTCACCTGTCATTTGGTGATCCGATTACTCCCTTGCTTGTACGCGCGGTGGGAGAGGGGCGGGGGCTGACGTATGCGCACCCTCCTCCACCCGACAGACTAAATGTCTGATAGATGTATGTACAGCAGCACCGCTGCTGCTGTACATTTTAAGATGGAGGAAATGGAGCTGCTGAGCTTGCGCAGCTCCTCCAAGGAGTTGGAACAAGTGTCTGGGTAAGTAGTCACACTTTTACTGCTCATGTACATATTTATACAAATTGAAAAATAAAACAATCATATGTATATACTTATTCAAGAAGACCCTCATCGCATGATTATTACTTGATTAAATGTCAAATGTAGCCACCTATAGCAGCTAGAATAATATATATATATATATATTATTTTAGCTGCTATAGGTGGCTACATTTGACATATTTGATCAAGTAAAACTATACGCTATGAAGGGTCTTCTTGAATATGTATATACATATAATTTTTTTTCAGATATGTTTCAGTAAATATACAAAGTACTTAAACATTAATAATATGCTGGTAAAGCCAATCCATGCCAGAGTGGCAGGTTAATGTAGTCGTACAAGAGGGGCAGATCGTAATTTAGTAATCATTATTAAAGTAATTACTGCTTGAATAAGATTTTAGGTATATATATATATATATATATATATATATATATATATATATATATATACATATATATACATATATATATTCTAATTACAGCTTTAAAATAAGTGTCTGGCTTCGATAACTACCTCACTACTGATTAATAAAAAAGAGGATCCGCTAACATAGTTGCTGCATTATATAAGGGTATACATACGTACATAGCTACACACATGCAGACAGGGGCGCATTGGCCATTGGGCTTACCGGGAATTTTCCCGATAAGCCGGGGGCTTAATGTGGAGGGCCGTGGGCTACTTGAAGTTTTTTTTTTCCGTTACATATATTTTTGGTCTGTTTGTTTTTTTTTATAATTGGGTATCGACCGACAATCAGGACCAGCGTCACCAGCCTAACATGGGCCTCTCCTGGATCACGGGTGCCAGCGGGGGAGAATTGTTGTGGCCACAGAACTTATGTTAAACCCCGCCCTCCTATACGTGGCCTCGTCCTTGTCCTATCCACTCAAAAGCAAAGGTCACATGGGACGCGCACCACGTGACAGGTGCAGTCCCATGTGTAAAATGCAGGAAGCGCGGCTAGAATAAGGTAAGTATGAGGGTGTTTTATGTCAATATAGTGTGTGTTAATGTAGTGTGTGTGGGCAGGGGAGCCTATGTCAGTATAGTGTGTGTGTGGGTAGTGGGGCTTATGTCACTGTAATGGGGTAGGGGGCAGGGGGTTTATGGCAATGAAATTGGGGTGTGAGATAGGTGGTGACTAATGGGTGATGGTGGGGCAATTTAGTTTAATAGTGGGGGGGCTTTTATTTTAAGATAAGGAGGAAGGAGTTTTAATTCAATGCTAGTTTGGGACTATTAAGTGTGGGGTGTGAGTTTGGGGAGGAGGGCTATTTATTAAATGTGAATACGAATAATTTAATGTCAGGGATGGTTTTGGGAAATGGTTACATTTATTAAACGTAAATGCTATTTATTTCTGGGCCTGTTTGGAGGTAGGGAAATAGGTTTATTTATTAAATGGGAATACTATTAATTTAAATGTTTGGGTTGGTTGGAGGAAAATATCTCTATCAAATGTGAATGCTATTATTTTAATGTGGCTGAAGGGAGGCCTAATTATTAAATGTGTGTGCTATTGATTTAACGCAGGGGCTCAGAGTTTTTTCTTAATTTAATGTACCCATTTTTTTTCCAGATAGGACTCTCAACATTCCAGGATCCAGACAAGCAGCAACTGAGCTAAAGACACCAGCAGCCACAGGTAGGGAAAGCGACAAGAACAGGACACACATACTTGGGCACATACAGTGGGTGCACAGACAGACACAGTGAATGCACACACATACAGGGACAGACACAGTGGGTACACACACATACTGCGCTCCGCCTACCATTTATTTGGCGCCGCCCACATGAGGCCATTTTCAGACTTTTTTTCCAGGGCCACTTTAAGTTCCCAATCCACCCCTGCATGCAGACATATATAGTCAAAATTGGTGTTATGTTATCAATGTTTATTTTTTTATGTTAGTTTCATTGTTCATTGTTTCATTGGTAGTTTTAGTGTACGGTATCATTGCTAGTTTTAGTGTGCGGTATAATTGCTAGTTTTAATGTGCGGTATCATTGCTAGTTTTAGTGTGCGGTATAATTGCTAGTTTTAGGGTGCGGTATCATTGCTAGTTTTAGGGTGCGGTATCATTGCTAGTTTTAGTGTGCGGGATCATTGCTAGTTTTAATGTGCGGTATCATTGCTAGTTTTAGTGTGCGGTATCATTGCTAGTTTTAGTGTGCGGTATCATTGCTAGTTTTAGTGTGCGGTATCACTGCTAATTTTAGTGTGCGGTATCATTGCTAGTTTTAGTGTGGGGTTTTGATGATTGTTTTAATGTAAAGTATTTTAGTTTGTGGAAGTAATGACTTTTCTTATGCAGACAACCTAGGCGAGCCCTCTGGGAGAGCTGTAAGTGTCGTACTGCTGGCTATAGGTGTTGTAATGCAGGATGTGTCAATGCTTACAGCCTTATACCCAATGAAGACACTTTGCTCTTAATTTTAGATCTTAGGGGGCCCCCCTGTCTTAAGTGCCCCGGGCCCCCCAAAGCCTTAATCCAGCTCTGGAGTGGAGGTGAGGGTGGAGGGATATATGGAGGCAGGTGAGTTAGGAGGAGGGCTGGCAGGCTTGAATTAAAAGATGAGTTTTACGGGCACGTTTGAAGGCTTGAAGAATCGTGGATAGTCTAAATGGCTGTGGGAGTGCATTCCTGAGGTTTGAAGTGCATAGAAGAAATCTTGAAGGCTGGAGTGGGAAGAGATAATCAGTGAGGAGGTGAGGCAGCAGTCATTGCCAGAGTGATGTGAGAGGGAGATAGTGTGTGTTGAAATCAGTTTGGATATATAGTAGGAGAGAAGAGATTGTCGGCTGTGCAGGTGAGGGTTAGGACTTTGAAATAGATTCTGAAGCAGACAGGAAGCCAGTGTAGTTACTGGCAGAGAGGGGTGGCAGAGGTAGAGCAATGAGTGAGGAAAATGAGGCAGCAGCATTGAGGAAAGACTAGAGTAGAGAGGAAAGGAAGGAAGGAGGAAAAGGTTACAGTAATCCATGTGAGAGATAACGAGTGAGTGGATGAGAGATATAGTTGCATCCACAGTGAAAAAGGCCTTGTTCCTGGTGATATTATGAAAGTCAGATTGAATAGGATCTAGAAGGGAGTAGGAGGTGGGAAAGGTGGTGAGATGATTGTAGGCAATCTGCTCAAGAAGCTTGGAGACAAAAAGATGGAGAGAGATGGGGCCATAATTAGAGTAAGAGGCAGGGTTGAGGGAGGTTTTTTTAAGTATGGGGGAAAGCAGGGCAAATTAGAATAAGGAAGGGAAGCTACCAGAGGAGAGGGTTATGTTGAGGCGGTGGGTGATGTGGGAACAGGCAACAAGACAAAAGGAACAGAAGTAGTCAGAGGGAATAGGGTCAAGGGGGCAAGTGGAAGAAGGGGAAGAGGACAAAAGTGCTCATTCTTCATCTACAGAGATGAGGGAAGGAGGAGATTGAGGGGCAAGAAGGGGGAGAGAGAGAAGTCAGAAGGACGGAGTTGTCACGGCGAATGGACTTTATTTTGGAGAAAAAGTAGGTAGTTGAAGGTGGCTAAGAGGTGATGGTGGTGGATCGATGATTGGGGGATTTAAGGGAAAGGAGTAGTTAAATTAAGGAAATATAGAGAGAAGTAAAAATAGAAATACCAACTTATATTGCCCAGGCCAGTGAAATAAGAAAAGCAGTGTCAGACTGAAGCTGGCACAAGAGGTTTCTAATTTTCAACAGAAGTTGTTGTCTAACTGTGCTGGGTTTTTTTTGCAAGTTAAAAACTTAGCAAGGAAAACACATCCTGCTGCTGCTTGTGAAGAAATAGTAAAGCTAATTTAGAAACAGACTACATATGAGCTAATTTTACAGCTGATCAAAACATTTGCTCTGTGTTAGTCTAGATAAGAACCAGGCTAGAATGGTGTCATAAAATATGCCTCACTGATCAGCAGTATAACACAGGTAATATCAATTTCTCCTATGTAGCAAAACAACTCCAACTATGCATTCTTAATCCATATTTAATAGCCTAATTTATTAAGCGTAACAAAATGACTTAGCAGTTATCAAACTGTACTTCCTAACATTTCAAATTGTGAAGATTTTTATACAGTTCTTAGGATCTACCTCTTTGCCCAGACTGAGCTAGATCTATGAAAGTCTTAAATGTGTAAACAGTACATGATATTTTCTGTAGGCATGTTATATTTACATTAAGACTGGCTTTATAGATGTAATGCTAAAGTATGGATTTGTTAAGAGCTGCATGAAATTCAACTTCCAGGGCATCAAGTGCTGGGTATATATATTATTCTTCTAGTTGAATAAAACAAAATGACTCACATTCTGACAGATGTATGATGCATAACTTTATCCAAGAGTAAGATAACAGTGAAAATGAACAATATTAATAGAAAGGGCAATACTGCGTTACCCTCTGGCTCCAATTTGCTGGCGCTGCTTTATTGTGCATATGCTGACCACCATGTGCGCTCAGAAGTACATAATAGGGGCCTCCTGAGGCCTACACAGCAATCACCACGTCCTGTTGTGTTCCGCTCCTGCGCAATATGGCACATAGCAGCCATACAGGAGTGCTTGGTATTGTACATGCAGAAGAGAGTGTGTAATTTTAGGTCCCAGGATTTTTTATTATGATTGTCTTGACCGCAATCACCCATGGTGGCTGGGATGAACATAACAAAGGTTTTGATAAGTGGAAATGGCAAAGTCAATCTAAGCCTCCAATTGGAGATGATTCATTGCTGGGTAGAAAGGATATAAGTAGGAAAAACAATGGGACAAAGAAGGTTTGCATTTAACAATATAAGAACAACTTACTTTAATAATCCTCAATGTGTTCTATTCCTGAACAAATGTTATTGCCACATTCCAAATGGAAAAATCAAGGTAGCAACATTAACACTCTCCTCTCCCCTCCCCAAAGGATATAGCTGTAGAGTAATAACTTCTATGCAATGTAAATGGAATGTAAATGTCTTTTCTCAATATACAGTATATAAATCTCAGCATATGCTGTTTTTATGTTGTCCCACACCAAAAATCAGAATGAAAGCTGGACTACCATGCTCATACTTACCAATATTCCTGAATGGACGGTCAGTACAAATTAGAACATACTGCCCTTCAGCCCCAAATTCATTTACACTATTCACTGCCCAATCTATGCCCATTTTGGTTGAGACCAAAAATGGGCATAGATTGGGCAGGGAATATCATGACTTGGGTTGCCGAAAATCATGACTCTTAGCAGGTATGGACACCTACAGTACTCAATATTTAATGAACTATTGGGTTATGTAGAATTGGACACATTTGGATCCCATACATAAGCAGGAAAATACACACGCATGAAAAGGCGCATTTACATGCACATGTTCAGTCAGACGCATCTCAAAATGCATCCAGTTACAACTCTTCAGCAAATGCACCAGGTTTACAACAGGAACAACAAGTGTGTATACTTACATACCACAATAGTGTGGAGAAAGCGTAGAGATATCCTAGAGATGTGACTTGACAGTGTTAGTACTAAATGAGAAAGTCACATTTCCCATGTTAAATACAACTGAATACAAACACAAAATACAAATAATACAATTCAATTAAAATACAAACATCTGTTGTTTTCCCCTTTGAAAATCAAATGGGAATCTCCTTTCCTGCCACAGTCCAATTAAGTAGTGCCGATAAATGGTCACGACTTCATATATATATATATATATAGCAGTCACACTAATAAATTAAGTACCATAAGCTGTATAGTCAGTACGTAATCAGCCAACCAGAAGTAGCTAGACAGTGCTGCCACTGATCATTATCATCATTGCACCTTACTTCACCAGCCCTCCAGCACCTGCAGGAGATACGCCTCCTCACAGGTGCATATGCATCTGTGTCCAGGTCTACTTCAGTCGAAATGATGGAAATACACCCTTACTGTACTCAGCCCCATTCTCTTGCCCATTCTACTCTCTAAGTTTAAGGAGTGGCAAGTGTAAAATGCAACAAAATCGGATAAATACTTACGCATTTTTGGAGTGCAAGTGCAGTATGAAAATACATAATTTACGCATATACATCCAACTCTACATGGACCACTATATGTTTAAATTACCTTCCCTAGCACAGGTAGTGAAGGTGATGGCAGCAGTTTGGTTGTCCATACAATCTAGTTCCTTTAACATAGCTATTAGAAATCCATATATTCATGACATAACAATAAGCATTTGCTCCACACACTGCAGACACCTATATTTGTACGTACAGATGGAGCAAGTTTAACTGAGACAAACAGAGTCACTTGGCATATGGCAGGGTGGAGAAAACTCGCTGCATTGTACTGGTTTGGCCCTATTACTTACAATGTCTTTGTGAATGTGGCGCGTCTTAAAGGAGGCAAGTTATGATTCTAGTATTGCTTTGCTTGGTTTGTTTCAGTTAAAATTGTTCCACTGATGTTGTTACTTTTATATTTTCCTAAGCCATATAAAAGGGCACTCAACTTTCACTTCCTGCTACATTACATAACTTTACAGGTTGTTACACATGCAGTAATATTGCCGGCAATATCATCCAGTTGTTCCAATTTTGCCATTTGTGGCTCTAAAATAGTTGTAATTCCCGAGAATACTTCTATCAAAATTGATAGTGTAGTCAGAAAATGACCGTTTATCAGCCTGCAGTCTTCCTAAACATGATAGACATAATGAGATAATAATTAGCTTTATTATTAGTGCTATTTTCACAAATGAAGACATTATGATCACATTTTCAAAAATAGGTACTGCAGATAGTATTTTATGATCATTTCCCCTTAAAGAAGATACTGTAAAAATGGCCTATGAAAATTAATGCATGAACAGCTTTTTATTTTACAAGCCTGTTCATCATCTCGAGGGGTAGGATACATAATAAATGCAGTAAAAAAGACAAATAGTTAAAAACACCTTTCAAATAAAATGCAGGTACAAAATGAGAACAACATAAAATGTATGCTGTCTCAGCACTTCTGTCTTGGGTTTCATAACAGGGTCATTGCAGACACAGGAAGCAGAGTGTAGCGATCTGTAAATTGTTCACTGGTAAAACAAGCAAATTATGTGTATTCTGACCTATTACTTTTCCGCAAATTGAGTTTGTCCTTTAGCTAGAATAAAAATAGGAAATATATAACCGACTCTAGGCCATATATTTCAGTTTTACTAAAGGAAAATCCCTCTAATATATCTTGACCACTACAAATGGGGCAAAGACATTTTCAACACCAGTTTGGAAAACAGCTGGCACAAGCTCTGTGGGGCAACCTAGGTAGCGCCCCTTCCTCGGGCATTGCCTCTTACCTTAGCAGTTAAGAGATTGGTGCGGCATCGCTTCTTGGCCTTTTGGCTCAAATCAAGTGTAGTATCTGTTCTTATCAGGACCAACACCTGGTGGTCGTAATGCTGATTCATGGCTCTTTCATAACATGATCTAACACTGGTGAGGATTCGAAATGTTTAAGACTGTGCTGCACCAATGTACGACCTGTTCATTTCAGGCCCAACACCCGGTGGTTGTAATGCTGATCGTGGCTCGTTCCATAGCATGATCTAACACTGGTGAGGGTTCAAACTTCTAAAGGTGGTCTGCACCTGATTCTTACGCCAGTCAGAAGAAGGACGACAACGAGGAAGATTGACTCCGGGCAAAGAAACTCTGCTAGCTCCTGCCTGCTGGAAGCAAAAGTCGGGATCAACGCCTGCTGAAGAAGCCTTCTTCTCTTCTGGAGATCCTGCCCTGCTCTTCCCTGCTTGGGAAGACTTTGGGATCAACCCCAGCAGAAGAACCCATTTTCTCAGTGGAAGACCCTGCTCTTCTCTGTCCAGCGGGTAGAAATCTACATAGCTCTGCCCCCTTGAAGAAGATCGCCCTCCAGACCAGCTTTTCCAGCCCTTCTGCAATGGGAAGAAGAGTCAGGAAGATGGCTTCAGCTGCTGCAGCGCATGCCTCCATCCCTGATCCTATCCCTAAGAAGAAGGGAGAAAAGATCCCTGCACCAAAGCCTCTCCCTGAGGCTGGAACCTCTGCCTCCACCGCCCCAGCGGTTTCTGGACAAGGGAAGGCCAGCCAGGACAAATCCCAGAGAACTCCCACCCTGGAACCGTGGATGAGGCAGACCATCGTCCTGAAACTGAAAGAAGTGGATGGAAGAGTTCCAGATCTGATGGCTGAGACCTTTGGGAAGAAGATGGTCCTTGAGCATTCAGATTTACATAAAGGGGATCTTTTACATCACCTTTGCCTTCATAGCGATCTGCAAGAGATACTGGGAGGCGGTGAAGTCAGCAAGACCGGAATCTCCATTTTCTCGATATGTGGATATAGTTACCTTCCTGAACCGCTTTTGCTCCATGGAAGGTGGACTTGCTCCTGTCCTGCAGCTCAAGCTAGGCCAGAGGAAGCAACAGAAGCCCCTACCACAGCCATGAGTGGGTAAGAATCCTTCCACCCCTTCTCTCCCCACCCCCCCTTCCAACCTCCCTCCCCACTCCTTCCTCCCCTGCCCCCATTGTGACAGTATCTCCCTCCCTTCCTGTTATCACAACTCCCCCACCCGCTCCCATCCTCTTTCCACCTTCACCCCTTCCCCCGCCGCAACCCTCCCCCTCTCTCCCCTGAAGTAGCATTAACCCCCTCCAATGCTACTGCAGCTCCCTCCCTCTCCCTGGAAGATTTTCCCCCTCTTGTGTCCGCTGCAGGAAAGGAGAGCAAATTGAGGAGGAAGAGGAAAGAGCTCGACAGCCCAGCTGCCAACTCCGAAACTTCCAAGAAGGCAGTGGTCGAGCTTGGAGAGGACCCCTTCCACAGGAGGAGGGCCTGGAAGAGATGGTAGAGGAGCTGCAGGTAGCTCAGGATTCTGAAACGGAGGAGGAGTTGGATGTGGACGAATTTCTGCAGCTGCTTCTGCCTATTCGATCAGCTGGAAGAGAGAGGCCTGCTCCCATCTCAACATGGGGACACGGGCTGACCGGACCAAGTCCCACCTGACAAGGATGGTAACTGATGTATTGTATGTGCAAACTTTCTTTTTTCTCCCAACTAATGACTAACTTTTCTCCTTTTACCATTAATGTGAGGAATGTGAAGAATAAGATTAGACATCAGGAATGGTCTTTGCCTTTAACTAGTTCTTATAGACATTTGGGTAAGCAGTGGTCTCATGGTCCCTCCTATTGGTCTGGGGGGAGTGACTGTAAGTCTGCGGAGGTTGCCATACTTATCAGTAAAAACCTCCTCACACATCAGGCTAATCTGTGTATATGCATCCCCTGGTAAGAATGAGCATTTGGAGCTTTTCCAGACCCTGTGGGCCCAGCTTGCGACCACCAGGGTGATAGTGATGGCCGGGGATTTTAACTGTCCTATAGAGGAAGGAGGATGTAGTACTAACAGCACTACTAAACTGTTTGTTCCAGGTTGCTGCAGGAGATGGTAGCCAAAGTATTCTTACGGGATGCAGTGGGATCCATGGGGCCTGGCTCTGTAAATTATATTTAGAGCTGCCCCAATGGCTCAGTGTGTTATCGGATTGACTTAGTGTTTACCTCGAGAGCAGTAAGGCAGAACAGGCTTTTCATGGTTCCCTGCTTCTTCTTGGACTACAGGGCCATTCTTTTCGAGGGGGTTCTGGGCTACGGTTTTCCTCCCAGCCCAGGCTCCTGGAAAATGAAATTGTGCACTGCTGGAGAGGGAGGATGTGTTGAAGGAGCTGAGGGATGCTTATATCACGTGGAAAAATTATAAATTGTACTTTGATTGCATGTCTAACTGGTGGGAATATGTCAAGGTCAAGATTTGCAGTTTCTTTTAGGCCAAGGGAAGACAACAGTCGCATGTAGGAAGAAAAATTTCAGGAGGCTGCAGCATCAGCTGCAGTCCCTGTTGGTCCTCCAACTTTGCGGCTGGGATGTTAACGATGATCAGGCGGAGACCAAGGCACTTCGAGGAGCAGTTCAGACGCATCATCTTCCGTTCCAAGGTGGAAACCCTGGAAAACTCAACTTTGGCCACACGCCCCTGTCTGAGCTGCGGGACGAGACCGGCATTCCCAGATGGCATTCCCAGAAAGGGGAAAGAGGGCGTCATGGGAGTCGTCACAGACTACTACAGCAACTTCTACTTTCCTAAGACCATCGACACAGATACGGCTGAAACATTCCTGTCAGGTATCACTAACACTATTGATCCTGCAGGTAAAGAAGCTATGGACGCCCCCCTGAAGTTGAGTGAACTGCTCTCTGCCGCTAGATCCCCGGGTAGTGACGGTCTCCCAGCGGAGCTCTATGTAGTGCTGTGGGACCTCATTGGCCTGGACCTGCTAGAGCTGTACGAGGAGATAGTGGTGGAAGGCAGAATGCCTCCTACTCTGAGAGAGGGACTGATCACGATCCTGTACAAGCGCAAGGGGGAGAGATGTGACCTTAAAAATTGGCGGCCCATCTCTCTCTTCTGAACGTGGACTACAAGATCCTCGCCAAGGTACTAGCCAACAGGCTAAAGGTTATCATTGGGCAGATTGTTCATCCGGAGCAGACTTGTGGCATTCCTGGTCGTAGGATTGCAGACAGCCTTGCGCTGCTGAGGGACAGGTTCCATTATATCAAAGGTCGCCATGCACACTTTACCCTGGTCAGTTTTGATAAGGAGAAGGCCTGTGATCCTGTTTCTCATGATTTTATGCATAGGGTTTTCTACAGGTATGGCTTGGGTGATATGTTTTGTTCCTATGTTAACTGGGTGTACCTTAACATTTACAGCTTGGTGTTGGTGAACGGCTGCAAGACTGACCCCTTTTCCGTAATGTCTGGGGTCAGACAAGGCTGCCCTCTTTTACCTCTTCTTTTTGTTTGTTGTATATAGCTCTTCGCAATGTGCATCAGGCGGAATACAGAGATAAGAGGCTGCACCGCACCGGGTCCAAACTGACTAGAGGACGTGTTTGCTCTACATGGACAACATCACTGTCTTCAGCGCTGACCAGCGTTCGGTGACAAGAGACTGTCGACAGTCAGACAAAAGATTGGCTTGTGGAGCCTCAGAGACCTTACCATCAAAGGGAAAGCACTGGTGCTGCGGAACGAGATCCTTCCCATTCTGCAGTACACGGCCCAAGCTTGGCCACCTCTTGCTGCTGTCTGCAAGACCATCACAAGGACATCTGGGGCTCAAAAATGGACAAAGTGAAGTGGTCAGTTATGTACAAGGAGCCCCTCAAAGGTGGGAAAGGGATCCCGCATATTCCCACCATGCTGCGAGCCTTCTTTATTTGTAACTGCATCCGCAGAACTCTTATTGAAAAAAACATTTGCTCTGCTGGGAAGTCCATATCTCGCTTTTTCCTCCTGCCTCTTTGGAGGACCCTTGGTTTGGACAAGTGGGACAGCTCCTTTCCTTACAACTGGACTACACCTTGGTTTTACCTGGATGTTTGACAAATTGTGAGGAAGCACCATCTGGAAGGACTTAAACCAGACTTGTGGAAGCCAAAAACTGTCCACAAGCTCATGAGAGCGAAAGACATTATGGAGTCTGTTCTACAGCAAAACACATGTGGGAGATGTGGCCTCTTACAGACCTACTAATAGACACAAAAACATTGCATGGATGGCTATCCAGGGGGGTCTGCCTCTCAGGACATTCATGCACTCCCAGAACCTGTGCAGATATGTTCACTGCTCCTTTTGTATCACCAGAAGGGAAACAGCACAGCATATTTTTTGGGACAGCCCCACTGCACAGGCACTGTTGGATGCCTTGGAACATGAACTTAAGCACAGTGTGCCCAGGACTTGCCCTTCATACCATTTGGTATTTTATGGATTATTTCCTGGGACCCACACCGTTGGGGCAATCCATGAGGCCTCGCGCCTTATGAACTGTTTTAAGGACGCTATGTGGCATGCCAGTAATCGCCTCATTTTGAATCTGGAGAAGATGACCATCCAGATCTTTCGGGGACAGAGTCCAAAAGGGCCTACCCACAACCTAAAACCCAGAAACAGGAAAACATAAAAGTGAACGTGACAAACGTGGAGAAAAAAAAATAGCGCAGAGTGGATACAGCCCCAGCCTATTGGCTGGGCTGGTTGCAAAAATTTTGTCGCCGAACCAACAGGCCAGGACAAAGAATGTGGCGGTGCTTAAATGAAAGTGGTCAATAGTGCATGAGTGCCAACATAATTACTTGATATCTGTATTAAGGTCTCCTGACCCATGATTTATGGCACCCCTGGGTCGCTACTCCGGAGGCACAATTGTCCCAGGCTTTCAAAGTGGCCTACCAGGCCCCTGACCAGAGGACCAAGTGCAGCTCTGCCACAACTGCACTTGATCTTAGCCTAAAGGCCAAGAAGCTTTAGGACCTCATTGAGATACTTGCTGGTTATTCATTGGTAAAAGGCTATTGAGGAATGAAGGTAACTTCAGTAGGCACATAGAAGGTTAGCAGAGTGTGTTGTACAGATAGCTTGTTCTGATTGCACTGGGCTTAGATGAACTAGGGATTGTACACACAGATATCCAAATATCCATCTCTTCTCTGTTCTTCTTCTCTAAACACACTCTTGGGGATTTATAGCATTGTTTTTCCTACTTAAACACAAAACACATATAATTTAAATTACACACACCCATTTCATTTTTAGGCCTCAGTATTACGGTTGATTCCACTGGGGATAGTCTATTATAAGTACACATGTCAAAGATATGGAACATAATTCTTATTTAGATGCTACTACTGGTCATAAACACTCCTCAAATTATCCTCAAATTTAAAGTGGTATGTCGCCCGTGACAAATAGGATACTTAAACAAAGACTATACAAACACTAAAGACATAGTAACTGTAACACTGAAATATATGAAATATATATACTTTTAAAATAAATTGCCAATGATTTCAATGTTTGGCATACAACAGGTTAAATTAAGTTTTATCAGTTGCAATAGAATATCACTCCTTCCTAATTGTGAAACCTTTTGGAGCTATGATTAAAATATCTTAATTCCATTTTAATGATTTAATGGTTTTAATGATGGTTATGACTTACTGTGTTCCTTGAATGATTTACTTTAGTTTATTTCTGATTTTTAACTTTACACTTGATTAATTATGCATACATAAGGTTATATAAGCCTTTTAAGAAGGCTCGCCCCTCACATTCACACGTGTGCTCCTAAAGGCTGTAGAAGAGGCATTCCCTGAAATGCATTGCAGGGCTTGTACTTGCCTTCCTATTCACCTGGGATGTAATCTTTATCGTGATGAGGAGCAACATGATTTTAAATGATTCAATTATGATTATATGTTCACTATATCATGAGTAGTATTTCACATTTCATCTTAATTACGATTAAATACTCGATTGAAAGTCTTTTGTCCTCTTGTCCATCGTCCTCCATTCTTACATATTTGAATGAAGAGAAGACAAACATTCACATAGAGATTATTGACCAAAAGGATTTCCTGATTTAGATTAGGTCTCTAGAAAATGTTGCCATTTTTGGGCGGCTGAGGACATATCTGGATGGATCAGGACATTTTCCCTGGAATGTTAGATTCACTCATTCCCCTATATTAACTGTACTGGTGCCTTGGATTTTATTTACTGCACAACATAGTAGCAAAGTAGCTAAAAGAACCTTGAGATAGTTCTTTAAGTTGAAGAACCAACTGCATGAGGTGCCCTGCATCACATGACATACCCCTAGATTCAGACAGGAGGGCTTCACTTCTATATCTAGGTAGATTTATAATGTATTTTATATATTTATTTATTTGTTTAGCTCCTCAAATAGTGCTTGATAATAGATGTGGAAGACCACCACGCAGTTTCAGAATCTATGCCAAACTATAATGGCCCAGCCCAGGGGCCTTAATACAACCAGCACAGCATTTTTGATGATCTTTCGTCATAAAGAGTGACCCCACAATACTAAAATGTTCACGTTTATATGTCAAATACTACAATACAATAATAACATTTCTGTTCCATCTGGACAAATTTATTTTGTTTTGTCTACAGACTCATTAGATACCCTCATAGATGTCTTCTAAGGGGAATGGGCAGCTTTGCTTGGAGCAGACAAAAGTTTAGCAGCGATAATAAACTAGAATTTGCGAGGGAGGTTGAGCATGGAAAAGATGTGGTAAATAGGAGAGTCAATGAGTGGGTTTTAACTAGGGGAAGGAGGGCTGGATGTGGAGGTGTTAAGAAGCTTAATAGTAAGAATATCAACACAGAGTAGTAAACATCTTAAAGGGAACATCTCATCAAACTTCCTCCCCCACTCTTAACTCCTCACCTCCAAAGAAACAGAAATGTGAAGATTTCATGTAAGGATCCCAATGGTTCAGGATATACTCACCCATGCCAATGACTCACAACCTGTAGACGTTAAAGAGAAGTGTAGTCCGTGCCTTGTTGGCTGTGGGCTGTTTGGATAAACTCTATAGTTGTTGGGTACCAAATTTGAACTTGATTGGTACATGTTCATGGTTTTGTTTACTTCTCCCTTTATTCTTACTACATCACTTTTTTAACCCTTAAGTGTTGATTTACTCTTGCTATCTTTTTTTATTTGACCTTGAAATATCGCTCCATAATGGATAACAAGACCTTTCCAAAATATAAATATGAATGGTCCTCACCTTTACTATTCAGGAGACCATTCCACAAGAATGTTCAAGCTGACAAAGTCAAGTTGCATGGCTTCGCAAATAAGTATGCAAAACATTTCCTACATCTTAGTATCATTTTATTACTGGTGAAACCTGTACCTGTATTTTCAGCATTATTAATATGCATCCCGTACAGTCATTTGAGACAATAAGCAAAAAAACACAGTCTCATGCCGAAGATATACAAATGTTGTAAGAGAAACATATGAGGCAACTGAGTACAATGAAGAATTCCACAGTGAGGTGTCCGCTACTTTGTCTGCACAATCACACTGCATCAAATCCCTTGCCATCCAGATGTTAATTAAGCAGCCAAAGAAATGACATGAAAACATCTGATGTTCCAATTTAACAGATGGCATTAAAGGGTGTTTAGAACTTCTGTCAGCAACTGTCATTGACAACAATAGCTGAGGAAAGTCATGTTGACTGCTGGAATCCTGCACAGAACTTTAGAAGTAAATTAAAAATAAATAAGAATCACAAACATACTTTTTAAAATTGTGCACTTATGTATTAATTAAAAGTAAATTTTTACATAACTCTGCTATCAGTTCTGCTATTGTGGTGTGTATGTCTCCCTCACTTATATATATATATATCTATAATATAAATGCTTAGTGGCGTGTGTTAGTCTGTCTGTGTGTGTGTGTGTGTGGAAAAAATAAAACCAAGCTGCAGCGCCACCTGCTGGGCGGAGTTATACACTGACCTACTAAATTCTTACTGTGTGTGAAAAAAAAAATTCAGAAAGGGCTGAAATTTGGTATACTAAGATGTTTTTAATTTGTTAATTTAATTTGTTAATTGTTAAAAGTGTTTATAAAGATTTAAAAAAAATATATATATATTTCTTGAAGGAGAAGTGACAGTTGGGAGTGGTTGGTGGTTGCCGGGGGTGACAGTTGGGAGTGGTTGGTGGTTGCCGGGGGTGACAGAGTGAGAGGAGTGTGATACTCAGGACCGCTGAGAGAGATCCCTGTGTCTGGATAGACATCCGGATAGATGGGGCGATGAAAATGAAGGATGAGGTGATGGAGAAGAATGATGAGGTGGTGACATGTGGACAAAACCACATTAAAAAAGGGCGCTTACGTCGGGAAGTAACGCTCTTCCCCTGAGGAGGCCTGGCCTATGGCCCAAATGCATGACAAGAACCTTTTTAACACATTAAGTAGCTTGATTTGACTAGAATGCATGAGTATCATGCACGGGTTAACTTATATATATATATATATATAACTATATCAATAAGTTGGGATAACACTTTTGTAGTTTATTGTGTCAAATGTTAAGATTCAACAAATAGAGGATTTAAACTACATCAAGGCATCTTATAGCTTTATATTTGCATCTCATTCACTACAGAACCACCAGCACAAGTAGGCAGTGTGTGTGGTTGATTACTAGAACACAATACTTATCTCTGTGCACACCCTATACAAGACTGAAGTAAGGTAAAAATGATTGAGGTGTGGGATGCAAATGGCAAGTACAGATGGCTGCACTTTAGATCAGTTCTGTGACTTTCTTCCCACATAATCATCTTTTCACAAATATAAAACCATAAGACATTTGTAAAAGCAGTAGGAGATTACAGACTAGTATTGAGGAGTGTCATCATATGAAGGACAGGGTTGTTATGAAAATCTACTGATTACCATCTCAGTTCAGCTGCTGGACCCAGTGAGGTCACCTGTCATTGCAGTTTGCCAACTCCGTTTCTTCTTTTGAGATCTCTGTGGTCTCTTTCTGTAACCATGATGAACAAGTGTCCTGGCTCTGTATCGAACAGCAAGCATGATGCATAAGGAGAATATTGAGTACATAGCGACTCCGATCTAGCAGATAACCACAACAGTGCCCATTCAGAAAGAAAATTTAAAGCCTTCTCCAGAAACCAGAAGAGGAAAGAGGTTCAGTTAAGACAAATGGTGAAGGACATCCATGCTCATGGTTGCCAGCAGCTGACTGTCTTTCTACAATGAATAGTTCGTGTCTCCACTATCCACTGTCTCTCCCCACTGCAACTCTACCACACCACCAGTTGCTGCACAGAAATATCCAATGGCTGCTTTATTTTTGCTGACTGATGATGCTGCTGCCTTACAATAGCCGCACATGATGTTTCCACAACCAGCTACAACTGTTAGTCCACCAATGAATGTATGTATGTGTGGTTCCCCACACCTCTTAGATTGTAAGCTCATTTGGGCAGTGCCTTCTATACTTTCTGCTTTATGTCATTTCATTTTATGCTTATTATTTGTATCATGATGCCCTCAACACACAGCATCACATAATATATTTTGCCGTATTATGAATAAAAAATAATAATAATAATTATAACAATAATATTAATAATAATAATAAATTATTATTATTATTATTATTATTATTATTATTATTATTAATTAACAATATATATGTTGAAGCTGCTAACACACTTGCCTGTTATGTGAATGGCAAGAGCGGCAGGACAGGCAAGTACTATGTACACCTTTCTATAATGTATATATAGTAAATGTCTACATATAGAACTTAGCCTATATAAAGTGTTATTCAATTTGTGGTATGTAATAGTGAGTATTTTAATATGGCATTCACTGTGTATATATAGGGGAAATACAAATATTAGTTAAAATATAAGCATTCTGAGTTAAATTATCCAGTGACTAAATCTGGTACATCCATAGGAGACAGAGGACACATGAGACCCTACATATGATGCTCAGCCAGTCTGTGTAATCCTCAGCGTAGTTAGAAAACCTGCTTGTGGCATTTAAAAGTAAGAGCCATTTGCTTCACTACACATCTTTGTTAAGAACCTTGACCAATCAAGGCATGACAGGCTCCAGAGAGATGGGCTTGTAAAACTACAATTACTTTAACTGGAATGGACATGGGAGGACTATTGATCCTGTCTTATCTCATAATATGTCCAGATGAGCACCAAGAAAAAAAAATCATTAAGAAAGGGCAACAATTCCCAATATCTCTCCAAATGTTGAGTACTTACTAGCAAATTAACATAACTAGTTTTCAATTTGGTTTTCCCAATTTGCAATAATAAATACTGTATGTGCTAGGAGTCACAGATACAGAATACACATATAGGCGTCTATTTACTAAACTGCGGGTTTAAAAAGGGGAGATGTGGCCTATAGCAACCAATCAGATTCTAGTTATCATTTATTTAGTGCATTCTACAAAATGACAGCTAGAATCTGATATACCCCATAGTTTTTAATTGTACTTAAATGCAATAAAATGCATTTCTTTAACTACGAAGGGTGATTTCAGTCAAATCTAGCATCTTAGTTAAAGGGTAGGCTTTAAATTTCTATCTCCTCAATAACTCCCCTCCCTCAGACAAGTTAAAGCAAAGGGAACATTTACACAGGACCCTGGTGAATTGGGATATACGCTTCCTGACAGTACTACAACATAAGCTATTTTTAATATAAAAAAACCACTTTCCTGGGTCTTATATAGACCAGCCAAGGACATAACTAGCATAGGTCAGGAGGGGGCAGTTGCTATATGCCCAAAGCTGAGGAGAGTCCACCCTTCCCTGTTAAAGCCCCAAGTGCATATGTGAGTTTTTCACCATTTGGCTGTACATAGGAGTTCTTACAAAACTTTGCTATGGGGCCCACAAAGGTTTAGTAAAGCCCCTGGACCCAGTAGTAAGAGTAAAGAAGACTGGAATAAAAAAAAAAAAAAAACTGAATCATTCAGCTACAAAATTATGAACTCAAACAGACCTAATGGGGGGTATTCAATTAGCCGTGAAGTGTCTCACAACCATTCCAGAGACACTTTGCAGCTGATATTTTTATAGAAATATCCGCTCATTTGTCCTCACACCCCATAGAGGTGCGAGGAAAAATGTGTGGATATTTCTACTGTAGTAACGGTAAAAGTGCACAACCGCAATGTTCTGAGGCTATTTGAACCTTTACCTACATATGAAAAATATTTCACTTTATTGAAATGCATACCAAGAATATATAATTGAACATTAAAATAGATATATTTCAACTTTTGTTTTGGTATATAAAATATTGCAATTAGCCTAAATAAACTAAATCCAGTGGTATCATTATCAGAAAGTTAAAACCAGCTATGCCCAGATTATCAAAAACTGCAATAAAATAAATATAACATTATACAGTAAGAAGAGTACTCCAGATAAAGATCTCCTGATGAAGTGCCCTACACAGATGTGAAACATGTCATGTCTCACTGGGATGAAGTCATCACCAGTAGCGTATTTCTAATAGACTAGTTAGTATTCGGCATTAAATGATGATCAAATAATCTTTTTGCATTAAGAAAATCATCATCAAACAACAGAAATAGACTGGACAACAACATTTATCAGGCACAAACGTGTGTAATGAGTTAACATTGAGTGTAATGTGTACTGCGTGATGACTGAAGAGTAATTGAGTGGTAAGTGATAAAAAACAAGTGATGATGGATGGGTGACAAGGACTGAGTGACAAGTGATGAGAGATATCTCATGAGGGCCTTCCAAGAAGTCAGAACAATGGGTAATTTATATTTATTCTACCACTGCATACATCACACATCAGCTTGTTTGAGGAGATATGTATTTTAATACATGGTGCTAGTCAGTGCTGATATTTACAATTATTTATACTGAAGCCAGTAGGGAACAGCTAACTGTTCCTTTTGCATTTGCTTTTTTAAAATTGCGTGATGAAGGGTGAAATGAGATATGTTAAGCATGGATCACGCCTAACCTCATGCACATCCTAACAGGATTAACATTTATCTAATTAAAATTCTCTAATTTGCAACTCTCTGCATGGTTACACACACACACACACACACACACACACACACACACACACACACACACGTATATATAAATATATAAAGTAGAAGGTATTATATACACTATATGGAGAAAAGTATTTGGACACTTGAACAGTACACCAACAGGGACTATAATGACATTGTGTTCTAATACATATACTTTAATTTGGAGTTGGTCCCCCTTTTGCAGTGATAACAGCTTCCACTCTTCTTGGAAGGCTTCCACAAGATGTTGGAGTGTTTCTGTGACAATTTGTGCCTATTCATTCTGTAGAGCATTTATGAGGTCAGGCAGTGATGTTAGACAAGAAGGCCTGGCTCACAATCTCCGTTCCAGTTCATCCCAAAGGTGTTTGATGGGGTTGAGGTCAGGGCTCTGTGCGGGCCAGTCAAGTTCTTCAACGCCGATCTCATCAAGCCATGTCTTTGTAGTCCTTTATATATATATATATATATATATAAAATTAACTATCAATAACAAACATGTTTCAGTCTGACAGATGAGGATATCAAGTCTGATTCTGATGTTTGCCAAATTCAAAAAACTATTTCCATGCTCCCGTTCATTGTTTCATGGTTATCAACATTCCTTTTTAACTTTACTAATCAACAATTTTAAAGTTTGGGAAGTTTCATTGTATTTAACCCTTTGCTCCTAAAGGATGGATTTAGTAATGTTTGATTAATATTAGTATTGTTTCATGTGAATTTGTATTTATTGTGCATCATGTTATATTGCATTTTTGTATCTTGAGGGCATTGATTTTTCATTGTTTTACAATGATTGGATTGTACACTAACTGATTTTATTTATTTAGGCTAGCTGCAATATTTCATATTTATGATCAATACACTCTTGAAATTAATATATTCCAATGTTCAATTACTTAAAACTTTTTGTACATGAATCTCAATTAAGTGACATATTTATGTCCTTTTTGGAACTGTTTAGGAAGCTTTAGTTGTGATTAATGAGTGCAATTGTTTAAAAAATACAGGTGTCCATACATTTGCATGAAGTCATCTAAATTAAAAAGAGACAAAGCACCACAAGTTGGATCAGAAATAAAAGCAACTTTCATAGCAAGCATTATAAAACAGACATAGCCACTGCACTCGTGATGACATTACAGAGTTGGACAGAAGCAAGGTATAATTACCCATCTGGAGTGTCACAAACTCCCTGTCACATGCTGGACTCTCGGGTTCCCCACCCAAGGTCCGGAGTGCTTACCTGCCCGCCGCTGATTTCCTCCATGCAGCTCTGGTCGTCGCCAATCACTTTATCTCCTTACCTGCTCCATTCATTGGACACTCTACAACTACCAGCACTATATTAAACACATCCTCTCTCCCTTCAGTAGGTGTAAGACCTGGCTCCTTTGTTCTCCTGGCTGCATTGTCTCCGCAGACTATCACTCCAGAGGCTCAATTACTATCTCCATTGCCCTGCAGACTATCACTCCTAGCATATTACCTCCACCATTCCAGTGGCTTTGCTGCACATACATTTCGCACCAGTGTATCGTTTTCACTAACCCAGTGGCACCATCAGCAGACTATCGCACCCAGCGAATCTTGTCCACCATTCCAGTGGTATCGGCCTGCAGACTATGGGGCACATTTATCAATATTCACATAAAGCGAAAAGTAGTTTTCAATCCTTATCGCAATGATAAGGATTGAACTATTTCTCACATTTATGTACAACCCTGCACAGAAACAGCAGTTCCGAAAAACTGCTGTTTCTGTGATGTAAAAAATCATACTTACCCCCCTCTTCGGAAGCGCTGTCTCCGGATCTTCTCCTCGTTCTTTTCATTCTTCAATTGCGCATGTGCAGTTCCAAGAACTGCACATGCGCACAAAGATCCCCGCTCTGTCTCTGCAACTATCGTTGCAGAGAGAGAGCTGTGAGTGACAGGGATGGATCATGTGATCCCTCCACACATGCGCTGTCCAGCTCTGCTCCTCGGAGCAGAGCTGACAGCATTGGATTTCTTCAATTCTCAAGACAAGTTTCCGAAAAAAATGTTTTTTTGGAACTTGTTAGATTTGAGCTGGGAGCAGTCACGATACTGTAGAATGGTGACTGCTCCCAAAGAAGAAGAGGAGTGCAAAGCAGCAGATATCCATGATATCTGCTGTGATGCACCTTTCATAAATATCCGGAGGACACCCAGGGAGCTTAATTTCACGGTAAGTGCATGATAGTGCACTACTGTGCTTTCATAAATATGCCCCTATGGCTCCTACACACTGTCTTCACCAGTCCGGTGATTTGTGCTTGCAGATTATCGTACCAAGGAGGCTTTTCCTCAGTTTCTTTCTATTACCTCCAACTGTCTGCACTTTCCCTGCTGGACTCACCTGGCGCGCCCCTAGAGGGCCGCGATCTGTGATGCTGAGGCCGCTAAGACCAAACCTGTTGAAGACCATCTGCACCGTTAGACTCCGCGCCTCCAAGCAGAGCAGTACCAACCCAGAAGACCAAATAGGATTTCTCATTTCCAGGTTCAGTGGCGTAACACTCACTAATAAAATAATGAATATTTGCCAGCAGTTGGCACCACTGAGCAAAGAGGCACAGAGTCTAAGATGCCCGCCGCTGATTTCAACATGGATCCACACAAGGAGGTTTGGTCTGCTCAGCGTGAGACATGCAGGTCGCGGCTCTGAATGCTAGCAAAACAGCTGGAACACAAGTAGAGAGTAATCAGGACGGCCGATGTCAGATCCAGGTGGTTCGAACAGAGCCAGAAATGTGAGGCAGAATAGTAATCAGGAAGACTAGCACAAGAGCACACTGTGAACAGAATCAGCCTAAGGTGAGAGAATCTGTCTTATATAGGCAATCCAATAAGCAGTAAGTAGGCGGTAAGTGACATCACCAGATGACTGACTGCCAATAGGAAAGCCTAAAATCACATCCTGTTGCTTAGCAATGGCCTCGGTTGCACAGAGCAGCCAGTGTGGCACCCAGAAACCGTGCCCTGTTGTTAGTCAATGGGCGTGCACAGCCTGCACCCGGAGAGGGCGTCAGTCCCTGCGGCAGAGTAGGTAAGCAGGAATAGTGCCTGACACAGAGTTGGAAGGACAGAACAATGTCAGATTTCAGCTAAACAAATAGTATTGATACAAACAAGTGGAGACTGAGACTGCAGAGCCCTGCAGCCCCAAGGAGCAAACAATTGTGTTATCACAAAGACATTTCTTCAGGGTGAAAGTTCTAGTTCAACCTCGGTTCCAGCAAAAAATACCTCCAAGGAGCAGTGTCATACTGTACAACCGGAGAGGTATCTATTGATGAGAACATCACCCATCATGATTAAAACTACAAAGATCAAAATGTATCTTTCATTGTAAAATGTGTCTTTTAATCATACAAAAATAGACTAGTTCAAAGGCTGCACACAGAAAGTGTTGGTAAATTATCCATTTAGTCTAATAGTTTTGTTATTTTATTGTTTTATTTTGGTTGTTTAATTGAGCTAATTTATTTAAACCATATGTTTATAGTTCTTTAAGTTAGAGCTTTTGTGTAGTTACATTGGAGATTGTGCCAAAGCTAGAAACATCACCTGCATATTCCAGTTCTGGGGCTGGCTGCGATAAGTCTAGGTCTGCCACTCTTATTTTATTGCCCCACTCTACTAATAGTGATCAGTCCTATGCTGTAAAGCCCAGGTTGGTTACCATGATTATAGGGGGGGGGGGGGGGGGGGGGGAGCGGGGTATGCTACAGATGCCTGAGAAATCATGCTAGCTAGGCTATTTCATGGGCTAGTTGTAGAAAATATTTGGGTCGAAAGGGTGCAGGGATATGTGTCCATCCACTTCACAGAGTTCCTCACTCTGTTCTTGTCAGCATGCACGGGGGCCGACGCGTGTAAGGCGAAGCACCATTTAGGCTTTTAGTTCTGGAACATTGTGTTTGCACAATCTCAGGAGAGGGGACACAGGGACCTCCAGAGCGCATGGACGAGTGTAGCTGGGCCCCCACACTGCCACTGGTGCTGTGCAACAGATCTGTTTTTTGGGGGTTTTTTAAATTGTTTTTAAATAACAAATTTGTATGTGTAACATTTTTATCTAGTCTCTTATTTTCTCTAGATCCTCAGCAGGTTGTTTGAAGAGAGGTAGATTGACGCACAGTCAGCACTTTTACTACTTGTTTATTTTAATGTAACTCTTACTAATTTAGATTTGCTTATGAGAGCAATTTGTATGTTCGTTTCAATTAAAAGATTTCCTTAAAATTGGAGTCTGTGTTTGTTTTTATTAATTTAGATCTAATAAACGGGTGGATTACATAGTGTTCTAAAAATTATAGATAGCAAATCATAATTTTGAATGATCACAGATTTCTTGGTTGGAAGCAAAATATAGATCAATTAATCATAAAGTGATCAGATAGGGACCTCCAGCTTATATAGACAGTTGTACCCAGACTGTGTCTTGTAGTGGGTTATAAACACTTCAATACGAAATACATTCTTCAGCTTTAGCCTATATGAGACATGCAGCACATGATAACATTAACTTACACAACCATTACAGTACAATTATATATTTAGAAAGAAAAATAATATGTACATAGAAAACAAAAGATCAGTCACACACAATACTGACACTTAAAAGAGCGCAAACTAGATAAAAGAGTTTCTCTTGGGAACCAAGGTCAAACTACTGCCTGACTCTTTTTCTGTGTTATTTTTCCATTTATTCACACCTATTATTTTTTACCATTATAAAAAGAGAAAATAAATCCTTTGGTAAATTTAACTTGCTTCAGTTTAACTCTTACCATGCAATTAACCCTCACAATAGGCATACCAGGGACAGATCCTAGCTGTTTTAGTGTGCACCTTCCGCCTGGCCAAAATGACCCAATAACATTATGATATTTAGGTAACTAGGTACTATAGGTAAAAGGTTTTACAGGTCCCGTTCTGCAACACTGCTTATTACAGCTGATTGGACTACACCATAAGTGTTAAACTCACTAGTCATAGTACTGTATTTTTTCATATACTACATATTATACCTGGGTGCAATGTGCAGTGTGTGGTAATGCAGCGTAATGTCTGATAGCTGAGTAAACCACTTGTTAACGATAGAACACATATGTGGTAGAATACTGATTTCAAGTGTTGCCTTTAATCTAATGCCACTGCTAAGTACTCCTAAGAAAAGTCAGTTTGCATAGTATAGTAAAATATTGTAAAACGCAAAAAACGCAAAGTTGATAAAAATGAAGTTGTATAATAGAATCTTCATACATTCACAAGGAAGCTTTGTATTTAAAAAAGACAATGTATTGGGAGGTATTTTGTAACAGAGTATTTTATATTAGTAATTATGCCTTTTCAAAGCAAGAAACACATTCTGAATAAGAGATTTCCAGATGTGATGGTTTAAAACATATTAAACACTATCTACTTAGTCCAATTGTAGATTTGAACAGCGCCCAGTATCCCTCTGGCTTAGTGTTGTAATATTTAGTCTAAAACATGGTTTTTGTATGGTATGTGATGGGAAAGACGGCCTTCACTGTGGAATGTTAATAATTGAATAGAAATCCATCAGACGTCCCCAGGAGTACCATCCTGACAAGTATATTTAGTACCTCTTATCACATGTCCCAAAAACGTCCTTCACTGCTCTCATGGAGGGTGGAATCGGCCAAGCAGAATTTAAGTAAACAGAAACAGCTAGCTAAAAGTAATAAAATATATACTGGAAAGCATTTGAATCACTTAATTTCATTATAATTTGCTAAGAGATATTTCTAACAACACTTTCATAAAAGAGAGCCTCTTATTTCAAGAGGCTTGAGTACTATAGTTGTGTTGGGTTTGTCACATAATACAAAATAAATTTAACTGCTTGAAATCTATATAAAATATGAATAGTATCATAACAACTAAAAATAAGTGGTAGATGTTTGCAGGATTTTCAGGTAACAGAAAAGTCAGTGTTATATTCTAGAGTCATGGGCAGACCAACAAATATACATATTACAATCACAACAATGTCAAAACAATCATCAGCATCTAATATGGCAGTATATAAATATAATACATATCCATGAACCCAGCTGTCTTATGTTTTATGTACAGACCAGGATATAATCTTATCTGTCCTTGGAAAATGTATCAGGCAAATTCCATTTGAAACAATATCAAGTTTTAGCATAGAATCCAACTGTTACCCCCCCCCCCCCTCCATTCTTTCAAATGACAGAAATATTTCATGCATAGACACAGTTAGTGGCAGCATCATCATCATCACCATATATTTATATAGCGCCATTAATTCCACAGCGCTTTACAGAAAACTCATTCTCATCAGTCCATGCCCCATTGGAGCTTACAGTCTAAATTCCCTTACACACACACATAAACACAGACTAGGGTCAATTTGTTAGCAGCCAATTAACCTACCAGTATGTTTTTGGAGTGTGGGAGGAAACCGAAGCTCTCGGAGGAAACCCATGCAAACACGGGGAGAACATACAAACTCCACACAGATAAGGCCAGTAGGGAAAACAGTACATACATAAAACAGAGACATACAAGTCAGACAAAATAAATGCAGACAAGAAAGCAAAGGGTATGAAGGATCCTGCTCATTAGAGAGCTTACATTCTAAGTGGGAGAAGTGACAGCTGAAAGAAGAGGAGCAAATGCTCTTCACTTTTGACAATGGAACATTTCTGTAAATGAGTCACATGTCACAAGTGAACACGGATGCATAGGGAATAGTTGCCAACTGTAAAGGAATTCCTGAAAGTTTCACTGAATATTTGGAGACCACCCAGACATCCAGGAAGATAGGCTAATCTCCCTGACTCTCACTGTGCCATACATACTACAAGAAAATGGCCACTGCTCTCATAAATGGGGACAGGTTTTGTTATACATTTGCTAAATAGTATTTTCTTATAGATAACCGACCTTTGAAATTGTATTACATATAGAATATAACAATGAGATTCCTTCACGTATATAGCAGGATAAAAATCTGTACTAAAAGAAAATAGCCCTATCTAGCATAGCATTTTTGTGATTACTCATTCCTCTCCCCAGTATTTCCTTAGGACAACTTGTTTGTGAGATTACCCTGCACACAGAATATAATAGTAATATTCAGCTCTAAATATATACTGTAAAGCTCAAGCACTCACTGTCTCAAATAGTTCACTTCTATGGGTGCTATTGTGGGATGATTCTCCTATGTATCCTACTTATCCAAGAAACAGGTGGAGTGATCGATCGTTGCCATGTATTAGCTGTAGAATTACCTCACTTATCCAAGAAACAGGTGGAGCGCTCGTTGCAATGTTTCCTAGATGTGGTAGGAACTGCCGTGTGTTAAGAGTCATTGCTCTGTCGCTTACCATCCAGACAGATTGCTGCAGTATTTGGCTGAAAGTGTATGAAAAGCATATTGTGACCTGTGAGATGGTAAAAATTGAATGGAAATCACTGGAATTTAGTGTTAGTGAGGTTAATAATAAAGTAGGTACAAAATAATAATGAAATTATGTGATTTTACCCAAAAAATTAAATTTAATAAAAAATAGCTAAACAAAACCAAAACCTGAAGCCAATCCAGATCCAAAACCCAAAACATGGGGATCAGTGAGCATCTCTAATCATAATTGCCTACACTCCCATAATACCTCCTGGGAAGGTAGGCTAACGTCCCATATCTCCACTGTGCCTCATAAACTGACAGCTTTTTCTAATAGGTTTTTAAAAGTAAAACAATGTATCAATAGGGATTTTTTTTTGCCTTGCGCTATTTATTGACCCTGTTATCAGAAGCGATGTGGGCCCTTCACTTCTGCATGGGAGACCTTATTGTTTATCAAGCAGTGCTGCAGTAGTTTCACTGATACTCTGCTTAGTTATTGCCACCATTGCCATAACTTTTACTGGCGGTATGCTGAGTCACAATACTATAAGATTCACTTGTTGGTGTAGGACACGCCCATGGATGTTACTAGATACACCCACATGTGGAGCCAAACACACACTTTAGGCGGAGCAGAACACAACGCTATGCCTGACTCTTAGGTGGTACTTGCACAATGTCACGGTCGTCTGTATTTCTTGATCCGATTCTGGACCCTTGGGACTAGCTGGAGCAGGACTGAAACAGAACCTAGCAGCCTGGATGATCCTTATGCTCATGTTCTTGCTGATTGTAGAATATAGCAGGGGAATGAGCAGTCTGGAAATGCAGACAGGAACACTGCACTTTATAATGCAGACAGGA